>NW_026887801.1:0-88020 GCF_032173495.1 Musca vetustissima | reverse complement strand
TATTTTTCGCCAAAATGTCATTTCTGATTTTTAGAGGAAGAAAAGCATTTATCTATATAGGTCCACGTTTTGACAAAGCCGCCAAATAGGAGAACTGTCCCTATTTAGCCATTTTGAAGGTTTTAACAGCAATCTCCCACAGCCCAAAATAGGAGTACTGTCCCAATTTAGCCATTTTGAAGGTTTTAACAGCAATCTCCCACAGTGGATGTATTTTGGGCATTTCGAGTTCTTAAAGTTGGACATATAAAGGTCCTGGCCCCGTTTTCGATATTTTCAAGTTTCTCAGAGTTTTCTATATAGTTCCATGGTTTGACATAGCCCCCATAACCAATTTATAGTATTTTTGTTACTGATGTACCTGTAATTTTGAATGAAAATACTTGTTTATCCATGTCTCTTATTAGCCCCCTATAAGATGACCCCGCTTAAATATACCCTTCAATACACTGTGAAATCGGATCAGGTCCATATATATTTTCGTCCGATTTTATGTAAATTATGCACCAAACTCCCAAGGTTTGTTCGTTTGGGACGACAAATTGAAATGGGTCTAGAATAAGGGTGTTTAAATTGGGAGTGATCGGTTCAGATTAATGTATAACTTCCGATTTTATGTAAACACACGTCACGTTTGGGACGGAATTTTTGGATAATGAATGTATTAAATAGAGTCAAGAATAACGTGTGTTCTGTTTCATTGAAATCTAGACAGTTATTGATATGCTTCCCAATATAGTTTCGTCTGATTTTATGTAAATGATACACCCAACTCGCTTGAGACAAAATTTGGAATATCAGTTCAGATTAGATATAGCTCCCATATATAATTTCCCCCGATTTAAAGAAAATTGTGTACCAACGATCCTATGATTGTCTTATTTTGCACAGCATACTGAATTCAGCCTTGAATGATGTGTTTTAAGATTCGTTGAAATCGGTTCAGATTTGCATATAGCTCCCATATACCAACTACCAAAAGTTTGTCCGATTAACAGCCATTTTGTACAGCGTAGCTAATTGAGCCTAAAATGAAGCGTTTTAAGTTCAAATCGGTTAAACTTAAAATACTTTCTCAATTTACTTTGTATACCCTTCACAACACTGTGGTACAGGGTATTATATCTTGGTACATAAGTTTGAAATTCAGATTTCAAATTTACATATAGCTCCTACATATGTTTTCGTCTGATTTTAAGTAAATGGTGTACCAAAAGCCCAAAATTTGGACGATTCCCCCAAATAAGGTCCAGATTGGTGTATGTGAAGTTTTATTGAAACCGGTTAAGATTTAGATATAGCTCCCAATATATTTTCTTTCGTTTTTAAGTAAATGGTGCAAAATTTTGCATAGCGTACTGAATTTGGTCCAGATTGATGTATGCGAAGTTTTGTTGAAATCGGTTCAAATTGAGATACAGCTCGCATATATAGTTTCGTTCGAAATGGTGCACCGAAGACCCAAAGTTAGGCTGATTGCCGCAAAATTTGGCCCAACGTACTGAAGTACGTGTTGAATGTTTCATTGATATGGGTTCAGATTAGATAAAGATCAAATAATAAGAACCAATTTTATGTTAATGGCCCTTCAAAAATGCGACGTCTGTAAGGATGCATCGGTTGTTTACTACTTTACCACTTTCCTCTCATTACACATATTTCATTTGAAAAAGATAACTTTTTCATTTTGGCGCAAACTTATACATACAACATTTTATGATTTAACCTGAAACATTACAATTTAATAAATGCAGTCGGCCCCGTCCGAATTTCCTAAATTCCTCATTGATTTTCGGTATATGAGAGTTCCTGTGAAAGTTCCTATCCCATTTTCTAACTGCAGTGTCTCTTATTCGGTACCAATTATTTTCAGAGCCATAACGTGTAAAATTCTGGGATCATTTAATTTTGAATTCACACCAAATATAATAAGTTAGGACCAGTTGTTCTGGTACTTCAAATGTAAAGGACTACGCATAATAATCGATTAGGTAGTAGCTTTGTTCGCGGAGAACGTAAAGCTCACTGAAATTGTGATGCTTCCAATGTTCTGATTATTTCCCTGCTTTGTTTACTAGAAATCTAAGTCAGGTTGACCGGCGAAAATATAGTATTTTTGAAAATATGGTCCACCTATTTGAATCCGCAGCTATTCAAGCCCCGTGAGTATGTCCAAAAGAGGAGTTACCAAAATGTTTGCCATGGAGGATGTTTCAACTGTCATTGGCATCTGGATAGGCCATAAACGAGTTCATTACCAAAGTTCTCAAACTGTTTTACTCCAGAAACCAATGGGCGAATTTCAATATTGGTTCTATACATCAGAATAGGCTATGGCATGAAATTATAATCAAGGAAATATGTGGACGTTAGTGGTGACTGGAATTCCGGTAAAAGGAGTACAAGCATCGTAGAGTGAAGTTGAGAAATCCATGAGGTGATGTCGTAACTCCTGAACTTTGTTCTCACCTTTCTACCTTTCCTATAGTTTATGCTCATCAGACGTCATACTTATTTTAAAGTCTGAAGATACAAATCATGTCGTTGAGATGTATCTTTGTGGATGTATTTAAAAGGATGAACCCCTTAGTTTTGGTCCAGTTACGTTCGAAAATGTAGTAATCCCAATTCATATCTGCCATGGTATCGTATAAAAAGATGGCAGATGACGTATAAAATGTGTATTGAATAAGCAGAAGAGGATTGAGAGAGACTTTGGTCCTAAAAATACCATATTAAGACTGGACCTTCATACGAATTAATGGAGTAAGGGAAATTTTCTGCGAAAAGATATTTTAACTTCCGAAACCTCGAAATTGGTTAAACCATCTATTTCCGATGACAAATGGTGTCAATATTTATACCCTACACAACTATGTTGTCAGGGTATTATTGCTTTGTGCAGCCCCAAAAGTTTGTAACACCGCGAAACCCACCTTTAAGTATACCGATCGTCATATCTCGACTAGCTGAGTCGATCTAGACATGTGTGTCCGTCCGTCCGTCCGTCTGTCCATTATAATTTGTAAACACGATACAGGCCACAGTTATGGACCAATTTTCACGAAATTTTGCATGTAGGATGGGTTCGGCCCAATGAAGACCCCTATTGTTTTTGGTAAAGATCGGTTAATATTTAGGGGATGAAATGGACCAAATACTTTACTTTTGTCGGGTTTTCTGGTCGCTCCAGAGGCCGCAATTATGGCCCAAACATCTCGAATTTTTACATGGAGAAGGGAATCGGACCAAATAATAAACATGCATATTTTGATAAAGATCGGTCAATATTTAGCGGGTCAAATGGACCCTGACTTTTGTATGAAAAATTACAACATTTGTATTCTATAGCGTATATATTTACTCCTGGAGGACATAGGCCCGAGAAGTTGATAGTATGTTCAAGAGGATCCAGGTATGGTCAAGGACAACGTCTATAATTTTTGGTGATGATCAGATAATAATATTGGGATGAAGTGGACCGAAAACTTATTTTTTTTTGTGTTTTTTTCCAATCGAGCTATAGGCCACAATTGAAAGCCGAACATCACAACACAACCCACCGTGAAGGGAATCTGGACAAGTAATTAGATTGTCTATACTGAATATTGGTAATATTTGTTGACCTCTAATCGGTCAAGAGGTTGCAAATATCGCGAAATATTGCCGAGTCTCAGGATATAGAACCACAGAAAGTTAGATTTTCGTGGCAGTTGTGTAGGGTTTCATATGGTCGCCCCGTCCGACTATACTGCTCCGCTCACTAGTTCTTTATTTCACTTTAGTTAATTTAACAACACTTCTCTAATTATAATTCAAAACTGCAATAATCGTATATAACACACGTTCTTAACACCAAACTTTCATCATTGGATTTTTGTGTGAGCAATTTTCTCATTTATTTTAGTTGTTCATTTTCACACAAGCCGACACACACACAACCTCAATTTATCATCTGATACAATGAGGAAACACTTTAAATAATTAAAATAATTAAGTTTGGCAAAATATTTGCAAATTGCAACAAAAGGTATAAATGAACGATATGATTGTTGTTTCTGTAGTTGTTGTTGCCATTGTGTTTCCCTGAAATGACGCCACATTAATTGTGAAACTTTTATGTTTTACTACTTTTGTGATATATGTACTACTACTAGTGGTATGAGAGAGAATGTTTTCATGGAAAGTTTTTTGTGTGTGTGTGTCTGTGTTTGCGGCAGGCAGAGTTGTGGCAATGGAGGAGTTCTACGGATTCATAGAAATATATATGTACTGTTAAAAATTACGGGATCGAATAAAGAGAATAATCCCCGACCAAATTATGCTAAGGATATATCCGCCAGACCCTTCAATATACTTCAAAATCCCGCTAGAGGTAAGTATAAATAATGGCATTCACTAGAAAACTTTTAGAAACATTGACATTATCCTGACTCACCATCTTAAAATTCCAAATAATATCCTTGATCCCCGCTTTACACACGCCTTTGCTGAACACAAAAAAGGCAATTTTCATTTGCCGTAACGTAAATTATTTGGCGACAATTGGATGAACAAACCAAATCAAAAAGGCAGACAAAAAATGGAACAAATTGGTATAGTTAAAATGTTTGCCAGTTATTTTGGTGTACTTGAACATATCTATAAACATTTTCAAAAACAAAACGACTAATTAAAACTATGAAATGTACATATGTATGTAATATTTTTTTAGACAATCAGATTAAAGTTGTTCCAAACAAATGTAAAATTAAGTTGGCACCACATTGCAAGGCCTATAAATATGACCTTTAATATAAACAAATAATTACTAATGGATTCTAGTACGTTGAAGTAGACTCATCGGAAGCATTTTTAGCTTGGATGTATGATACATGATACCATCGAAAGTGGCCGATATTATTAGTGATCAGTAATAAGAGAGAATACTATGCCAAATTCGTTTTCAGGAAACCTTCTTATTCTCGATTTTAAATTTTCAAAATTTTCAATGGACTGGAGAATGACTAAGACTGCTTGTTAAGGTTTATAATTATGCACATATGGGAAATTACAAAAATCTTTTAAATTCCTTGAAGCTGAGGTTTGCAAGGTTATAACTCGCGAAATATGAACATATTGCATATAATTTAAATTCAATTCTATAAAATGAAGTGTTCTTGTCAAAATCTTGAAATATTGGTAATAAATAATAAGTTGCGTGGAAGCTGTGATGGTGGTAATGTAAAAAAATGGGTGAAAATGTGTTGAAGCCAACGAGTTTTTTTGTGTTCGTTCCCGATTTGTGGCTAAACTACACAATGCACGCACATGTGATCAGTGACTAAGTTGCAGAATACCCCATGGGCAATATGGTTCTAATGTATAATTTTTCGATATAATCACTGCATCCACCAAAAATGGATGCTGACATTTTGAAGCCGGATTTTCGGTGTTTTTTGAATTTTTCTTATAATTAGGATGCGCATCCAGATAATAGAATATACTAATTATAGAATCGTAGAACTCGTGATTCTGCTTCGTTTAGTGTATATCTCATGAATGTGCTCACTGTAGCTTCTTTGCAATTGGGTTCCAAAGACGAAAATTTAGTGCGTAAATTTTTATAAAAAACATATTTTTTGAGTCTAAAATTAAGAAAGTCCATTCAAATTCCGTGGAACCCCGCGTGATTTTAGTTTTTTTACGTGCCGGATCAAATGAGCCTATCCATGTTGAATTCCGTCCAATAAAACGGCGGATATAGGTACCTTGAATGTGGGAAAAACTGCAAAAACTTATTTTGACAAATTCGCGTAAATAATCGCGGTTTTCTTCGAATTAACTTTACATGCATTTATGCTTGTATTGTCAAATTCGCGAATCTGTGTGGAAATAGGTCAAAACTACATCGATACGCGAAAAATATGCGTATTTTATCCAAAATTGATTGTGGAGGCACATCCGCGGTTCTTAACCGATCCTTTTAAAATAGGTGTCCTTTTGCGTATTTTCATAGGAGATTACTAAAATCGGATGCGCATAAAAATCGTATGCACGTTGCGTGATTTTTAGCCATTTTTAGGGTTTTTGCATAGTAAAGTGCATCGAGTGGCACACTTTGACCGCTGAATTAAACATCGAAAAATTAATAATTATTGAAAGACATTGATTCGGTTTATACGAAAATCGCATGCGCATCAACTGATTTCAACTAATTCGCGAATTGCAAGCTTTTCAATATTAATCATTTTTATGTATTGTAAGTGTAATATATTTAGCCATTAATGACGTCGAAACTCTTATCAGATGAATCTGCCGATATTTAACAATCATCTAAAAGAATTTGCAGAAGAAAGCGTCGTATATTTTAGAAGATTAAGGAAAAACCGTATCCTCTTAACCATTCTAAAAAAATCGAAAATTCAAAAAAAATTTGTTTTAATTCAAAAATTAATTTATTTTATTTTCCGATATCTTTATGTTTCTATTTGTTTTTCGCGACTATTAAACCGTATTTCAGTGTGATTTGACTAGTATGCAAAGAAAACAATGGTGTTTAAGCATTTGTGAAGAAATTCGCGAATTACAACGAATAGGAATTCATGTAATTTATATTTGAAATAAAAGATTTAAAACCGCTATAACTTTTGTGCGCAGCATCCGAATTTGTGAACGCTAACAGATTTCGAATCAGCCTATTTTTCTTAACATATGTACTAAAAATCATAAATGTGCTCGCAAAAAAATTTTTCAAAATTTTTTTAATGGAATTTTAAAAGAATTTTGTAATTTCCCATATATATTTGAAAATATAAACCAGAAGAAAAATAATGTACATAATTTTTTGTGATTAAATAAAAGTCCTTACTTTGGTGGGTGATGGTCATGATAACTCCTCACTGGAACATCGAAATCCGAAAATTCCAACGGCATTAGAAAGAGTACATGTCTCTTGTATGAAATATGTATAACCTATTAATGACTTCGCACAAAAATAAGTTCGGCTGGGCTGAACTTTGGATACCCT
This sequence comes from Musca vetustissima, assembly GCF_032173495.1. NCBI lineage: Eukaryota > Metazoa > Arthropoda > Insecta > Diptera > Muscidae > Musca > Musca vetustissima. The sequence continues at coordinate 81,011 of NW_026887801.1, read as the reverse complement.
CCACCAGGCATACGACAGTTAAAGTTCCAACCCCACGTGGAACTATATTATAGCGAATGACATTAGGAAGTGTGGTTAAAACTTCCGATGTAAACAAAAATGGGTGGGTTATTTATATAGGGCATATTACAAATAAGTGAACCTCCGTTAGGTTATACTAATATCAGTACGTTGTGCAAAATTTTGTTTAATCGGCTTTATTTTGGGTCTTTGGTGCATCATTTATTTAAAATCGTATGAAACTATATATAGGAGCTATATCTAAATCTGAACCGATTTCAATAAAAGTTGGCACACGTTATGTTATAGTAACTTCAGCACGTTGTGCAACATTTTGTGACAATCAGGCCAATATTGCGTCTTTGGTGCACCATTTACTTAAAGCCGGGAGCTTTATCTAAATCTGATCCGATTTACGCGAAACTTTGCATATAGTATGTTCTAAAATACCAGCTATAGTACGTGGTGCAAAATTTTTTGCCAATCGGTCATATTTTGGGGCTTTGGTGCACCATTTATTGAAAATCGAACGAAACAATATATGGCAGTTATTTCTAAATCTGAACCGATTTGAACAAAACTTGGCACACGTTATGTTATAGTAGCTTCAGTACGTTGTGCAAAATTGTGTGTCAATAGGCCATATTTTGGGAATTTAGTGCAACTTTTACTAAAAATCTGACGAATTTTTAGTAAATATAGCCCTATATGTGAGGGCTATATCTAAACATGAACCGATTTTTTTCTGTTTCAATAGGTTTTCCTTGGGCCATGCAAATGAGCTATGCCAAATTTGATCAAATTCGAATCATAAATGCGACCTGTACTTTGTTAAAAACATATGCACAAAGACATACCCTGTACCACAGTGCGGTGAAGAGTATAAAAAGGGGATTATATGGGGACTACCCCCAAAAGGGGCGAATTTAAATAATTTTTGGTAAGTATATTTGTTACCATATACGACTACAAAATAGCAGATTATAGCGAATTTGGTTGAAAAACCCGCTCAAAACCCTCAAAATACCGAAAATTGGAATACCATTATATGAGGTATACAGGAAAAATGGGACCAATATTTCGTCCGAATTTGTTGTACCCTCTACCATGTGTAGTACATTCCAAATTTCTTTAAAAGCCAAGACCTTTATATAGAGTCTATGGCATTGTAACTTGCCTGCTTAGAAAATTAGTTGGAAAACGGTACTCTGTGGTATTAAAAAAAATTTAATTACAGTAGAACTTCGGTAATTCGTAATTCAAGGGACCAGCAAATTTTTACGAATTATCGAAGATTACGAATTATCGAGATTACGAATTAACGAGGTTAAAATAAGAAAAATACGAATATCGAGGTTTTTCGAGGGGAACAAAATGCGTGTAAATTTTACGAAATATCGAGATTTTTTCAAGGGACCGACAGTTTGTTACGAATTATCGCATATTACGAATTATCAAGGTACGAATTATCGAAGTTCTACCGTATATAGAATATTAACTGGGCAGAAGAATTTACATTACCAGGTACCCGAAATTCCAAATCACAACCTTTTCGGTTTGGTTGGAAATACAGGTAAAACCCTCAAACTAAACAGACAATGGAGGCTATATCAAAAGATGTATGTCAGCCTCTAAAACCTCTCAAAATACCCAAAATTGGAAGGAACTTTATACGGAGGCCGAATGTCAGGGCAAAATCTCAAAGTTATACATTAAATATTGCGATCTCTATCGCGATTTCAATAGACAGACGAACATGTCTAAATTGACATAGAACTCAATTCTGATCAGGAATATATGAATTTTATGGGGAAGTGTTATAAACGGAATGACCAATCTAATGTACACTCCACCTTTTTTTGGATGGCATAAAAACGCGATTTATAAAATCATTACAGGCTACGATGTAAAATCTTCCTACCAACACATATCTTAGTGTTAAAGACCTTTCATATAGATCAAACGCCTTTATATGTGGGTATTTAGGAGGTTCTAGGCACATTTTCCATTCGAAGAATTACTTCCGTACAGAACAGCTTCAATATAACTCCAAGATCCAACATAGTCCCCATACAACTAGTGTGCATTATTGTTGGTATGTTCAATCATTTTCCAGATATTTATCATGGTATACCCTAAATATGCCATGATAAACGATTATAGGTATTTTAGGATTTATTGCAATTACGAATTAATTTCTAAAATTTGAACAGATTGAATTAGGTTCATTAGTATGACCGTTCCGCAATAATAATTCCATTTATAAATAACACATTTCTTTATTGAATTTATTACCTTGGATTATTATTTCGAGTAATTCCATAGCAAACATTCATTGGCACTGCATTTCCTGTCGTGTTTATTAAACATACCACAAGTTTATATTTTTGCTGACATTCCTCTATAGAAAATGCTTTCAAACACATACACACAAATTAAAATTTAGCAAAGCCTAACAATTTTTGTTTGTTGTTGTTGTTTTGCTGAGGCTTATAAGGGGTTCCTGCTTTTCAATTACAATCGTTATCATTTCTTGTTCGTTAGCAAAATTGCACTCAGATGTGGCAGATGTCGGCTAGGAAAGCAGGCAGGCAGGCAGGCGGCAGTTTGTGTGAAAATAAGTTTTTATTTCATATAATTTTTTGCTGCCGGTTGGCAGTTGGCTTATTTGTTTGTTGAACTTATTCGGGCCATGTGTGTTTGCATGCATGTTTTTGCTTTTTTTGCTACGAAAAACATTGATTACTATTTGCAAAAGTTTTGGCTACCAACCGAATCATGGAACATGAAAAAGTTACTCTATGGACTGATGGCCATGTTAGGAATTGGTTTTTGTGGGCCAGGGAGAGATAGAGCGAAAGACTTAGGGGTGTTGGGAAAAACTATTGCAACAATTTCGGTTAAGCTATACAACATACCTCTGCCCATATTGCTGTTTAACGAAACTTTTTAAAAAGACATAAATAATCTTTAAGTTAGTTTTGCCATTGAATAACCCAAACTCCATCACAGCTCGCTTGTTGTCTCCCTTTCACTAGTCCTTGCTCAAGGAATAGTAGAGGAGTGGTTCACATATGTTTCATGTGTTCATGTTATCATCACGCTTGGCGACACGATATATTTGTGCGGTATTGTCTTGGCATTTGGCATGTGTGTTGTTTGTTTTCTCGCAGTTGTTGAGTGCATATGTGTACTACACCGACCGCATCCTTTGACCAATACACATTCACACTTAGCCCCAAAGTTGCTGACAAACAAATATGATACTAATCTTTAGTAATTAGTGCTACAAAACTCGGCAAACTTGTCAAGCCTTACTTTGGGTCTTGTTCTACCAAAAAACACGCAGCAGTGTTTGTTGGTTTGAAGTTTATGAACAAGTGTTGTTTGTGAGTGTATGTATGCAATTGTTTCTGGTGAGCAATTGTGTGTGAGGGAACATATCCAATATCATGTATTAATAGTTGTTTTGTATATTAGAGTGGATTGTATACTCTTCATCATGAGGTGAAGTGTATATTAAATTTGTTCTTCCGTTCGCAAGATCTCGATATATTCGTCGGAGACCCCTTAAAATACATATATTTTTTGATCGAAATAAAATTTCACGAATCACTACAGAGCCCGCTATATTTAAGATTCCTCGAGATCTTTAAATGTTTGCTATTGCAACTCAGATGTAACGCAGTAATGGAACCGTATCTGTATACGGGGGAAATACATATTCCGTCCCATTTTCTGACATTTTCGGCTAAAGAGGATGTAACATGGCATTTTGGATGAATGCAGGGTAAAAACCATCTTTGCAGACAAATTTAAATGTTGGACTGTGTTATGTCATAGTCCCCAATGTAAAGGTCCCGTTGCATTTTCGGTATTTTTAACGTTTCAGTTTCCGATACTTGGAGCGGGAATCATCTTTGCAACAATTTTATATAGGCCAACTATTTGTCATAGCCCATATTTAGATCCGTTCTCGGCATTTGAAGGCTTCCCGCTGAGGTGCAACTTGGCATTGTGGGTGTTTGGAGGCTGAAAACAGTTTAGCAAATATTTGTCAATGTAGGTCTATGTTTAGACATATCCTCATATAAAGGACTCACAGCACTTTCACTTTTTAGAGGATTTAACTTGCACATCCACATTGAAGTGACTATAATATGATATTGCAGGGTCTAGGAGATACAGGTACAGGGTATTATGTCTTTGTGCATATGTTTGTAACAGGCAAAAATAATCGAGATAGACCCATGGTTCCTTTTGAGAATATGCATAGAATCACTTTTAAAGTCGATTTATGCATGTCCGTCCGTCTGTCCATGTTAAATTGTAAACAACGTACAGGTCGCATTTATGATCCGAATTGGATTGGGAAAATCGGGAAAAATCGAAATTGAAATTGGGAAAAATCGGTTCTGATTTAGATATAGCTCCCATATATATTTTCGTCCGATTTAAGGTAGATGGTGCACCAAAAACCCTATATATCTTTCATTTTGTACGAAATTTGGCACAGCGTATTCAATAAGGTCTAGAATGATGTGTGCAAAGTTTCGCGAAAATCGGTTCAGATTTCGATAGAGCACCCATATATATCTTCGTCTGATTTAAGGTAAATTGTGTACCAAAGTCCCTATATATCTTTCGATTTGCAAGTAATTGGGCACAGCGTACTAAATTAAGTCTAGAATGATGTGTGCCAAGTTTCGTGAAAATCGGTTCAAATTTAGATTTAGCTCCCATATATATTTTCATCCGCTTTATAGTAATTGGTGCACCAAAGACCCTATATATCTTTCGATTTGCACGAATTTTGGTATAGGGCACTGAATTAAGTCTAAAATGATGTTGCTAAGATTCGTGAAAAAATCCATAGCTCGGCCGATTGACACAACGTACTGATGTAATATTCTTTTTTATATTTAGCTTATAATTATTTTAGTTGCAAGTTAAATTTACAATAAATAAATAAATAACAACAACGCGTCGTCTGTTAGGATACATATGTAGAATATACCCAAAGTGGTGAAGGTGAAGTCGGCCTAGTCTGACTTTACTACTTTCCTTACTGGTTTTTAGTATGTAGATGTTCCCAGTCCAGTCTATATTTTTTTCTGGCCGTCATTTTCTCCATATACCAATTTAGGGAATTTTGGATGTACACCATATGGTGGATGGCCGACGAACTGTGGGCAGGCGGTTTTTATAGACGGGCAGATGATCGTGAAAACACATTTCGGTATATATCCTTTGCCAAAAAAAAAAAAAAAAAACTGCGACCATTTGCTTCAAAGTGCTCTTCCCAAATTTCGTTGGATTTGGCACGTCTTCGAAGAGCTCTTAGTCAATATATACTAAAACATACATAAGACTGTCGTGACCGATTACCGACGGCAGCCTTTACCGAAATCGTAGCCGAAAATAGTAGCCGACTTAAGGCAATAAACAGCGAGTCCTTATGGGTACCCTGTGGGTCCTTATGGATACCCTGGACACGATTGGGCAAACCTCAGCCGACGAAACCCGTTCATTGTCGTAGGTTACCTTTGTGCCGACTCCCAAAAACAACTGTTCCCGATCATTGTTAAATCGCAGCCGCTCTCGATAATTATCAGTATATTAAGGCAATAAATAGGGGATCCTGATAGGTACCCTGTTGGTCTTTCTGGATACCCTGGACACGACTGGGCAAACCTCAGCCGACGAAAACCGTTAAACCGTCGTAGCTTACCTTTGTGCCGACTCCCAACAACAACAACCGTTCCCGATCATCGTTAAATCGTAGCCGCTCCCGATAATCATCAGTATATTAAGGCAATAAACAGCGGGTCCTTATGGGTACCCTGTGGATCCTTATGTATACCCTGGACACGACTGGGAAAACCTCAGCCGACGAGGACATCACGCTACATAATTTTTGGATGTTTTTCAAAAAGGTGAATATAGTACTAGCCTGGTATTCGATGAAGATACCCTCTTTTATTTTCTGGTCTATGTGAAGGCTCTGCGATGCTTCATATATACTTTCTGAGCTACAGTTCGGGCATTCAGTTCATATATAAATATTTCTTGGCCGCCAACTCGTCTACAACGAGTCTTTGTTGATATTTAACATATCCTTCAGCTCGTATATAAGACTTCATTTGCCTTCATTTCATTTATAAAGATTACAAGGCCTTCAACGACTCCACAGATCGTCTGTAAATACTCTCTGATATTAAAGTTATATATGAATAATCCATGTTTCCGGTAATCTATAAAGACTGTCTTCCAGTTCGTCAATCATAACCAATTCGGTTATAAAGTGCGGAATGACCATTACAAGTGACTAAAATTATCAAATTTTTACAGGGAAGTAAGAAAATTATTGTTAATCGAAAGTGCAAAATGTTTGAAGATTATCAAGCATTTGTCAGTTAATTTTTAAAATTATATTCTCTTCCGTTACACCCTTTTAACTGCTTGTATGCCAAACTTTTCTCTGCATGTCGCCTTATATTTCCGCTTTTGGAATATGATACACTAGTTTGTTTGTCCATGACCATTTGGAGGGGATGTTTAGGGTCCTTTATGATTACTTTTATTATTTTTGGTTATTACATGGCTTGTTTTTCGAAAGGGGGCAGAACACAAGCAAAAACAAATGAAAACGAACGCTCGACAAGTGTTGGTTACATGTTATCCTGTATTTGTGGTCAAATGAAAGTGCAGCAGCTACAAATCCGAAAAAAACAGGAAAACCAAGCAGCTAACCAAGGGAAAACAAGTTATTGCATTTAACGGTTATTTTTTCTGGTATGTGTGTGTGTTTTCCATATGTTAACAAATTTCCCTTTGTTTTTCGTTTTAAATTTCCATTTCACCTAGCATTGTTGTTTTATTTTTTGGCAAGCCACAATAGCAGATGTTGTCTCAATGGACGGGGTTTTTAGATGGGAAAACTTTTGGTGTCGTTGCGGTCCACTAGATGTTTATCTGATGTCTGAGTTTTTTTGTCGTTCTAATATATTGACATGATTTTTTTTTCGGGTTGTTGTGGGGGCATTTTGGAAAACAATAGGGATTAATTTGTTATTATAAGGTCGTTAATTTTTTCCCAGGAAGGATTGTCTCTTTTGATTATTAAAATATATTATTTTTTAGTTAGAGTAAAGCTCATACATGCGTTATTAGATTTGGGAAATATTCACAGGTTGAAGTCTATGAGGGTAATTTTGTTGGAATCGCTGTGGGGTCGAATAAAATCTTGACTCCGACTCAAATATTATGGGCACAAAAATATTAAATTAGAACAGATAAGGTTGAAAAAATTGTCCATAACCTTTAAAATACCATATATTAGGGGTACCCATATTTGTGCAGGGTATTATGTAGTCGCCCTGTCCGATTTTGTTCCGCAGCACAACTACCATTCGACTTTTTCTCAAATATAATGCTTGGTTAATATGACCAGCTCAAAAAATGAGAACCCTAAATTTAATCATGTGGCAACATGCTCACGTCGCTGTATTGAAAGTTACACAACGTGTGGGTAATATTTTCTATTTTTTCTACTGTCATATCCTCAATAACAATTATTTCCACTCAATATAATATTAATAGCAATTTTTTTGGTGATATCACTTGGAAGTGTATATTTTTTTTTATTAAATTTCAATGTAATAAGAAATTTTATTGTATTATTTTTTCTAGGTATACGTTCAAATGATCTTCTCAACTTCTGCAGCTTCTTCGTGGAAATCATTTTCACCACCATTAAGCCAAATTGTTGAACACGGGCAATAAAATTTCCGTTTTTTCACAAGTGATTGTTTTTTTTCCATTGCTGGCTATTATAGATTTCGGGTGGGACGAGGGAATGCAGAGATAATAATATAGCACAGAATAATATATGGAGATATTGAGGTTGTGTAGGGCACATACAGACATACAGATGAAAGAATCACAATTAATTCTTTATAGACAATTTTTTCAATATCCTCCCTAATATATACACAATTTTTTCCTTTATAGATAACTTTATTGCATACCACATTCAGTATAAATACATATTTCAATTCGGCATTTTTTATTGCATTATATTTTATTCTGGTGTGGCTTAAAGAATTATTATACCCTCTACCATAATAGGAGAGGTATATTAATTGTATCATTACGATTGCAACTTATTGGAATTTTTGTTGGAACCCAATACAATATAAGTTTTGTGGCGTGCCGTCAAATATCTTTTATCAGATAGAGATGAATAGAGAAAATGTACCCCATAAAAACCTGAAATATCATATTTAAAGTCACTTTGATTAGAAAAAATTTCTTGGAATATGAAACTACATATAAAGAACGGGATCCATATCAAAACAATTATCCGAAATGTCAAAATTTCAGTCACATAGGTTGCAAAATGCATGTAGGATCTTTAACACTAGAACGCCGAAGGCGGTCATTTTGGCCGCTTTCCAATTTCAAGTACAAAAGCAACTGTGCATTTAATGACAGTTATATATATGGGAGCTACACAAAATTTGGTGAATTTTTTGTAATAAACGTAATTCTATGAGGTACAAAAAGTCACCATATTTTAAAAAAAGTGTCATTAAATTCAGAGTTGCTTTTGTACTTGAAATTGGAAAGCGGTCAAAATGACTGCCTTCGGCGTTCTAGTGTTAAAATATCTAACAACCACGTATTTGTAGTGGAAATTTCTTCGAGGAAATCATTTACCTCTGGGTACCCGAAATACAAACCTACGTTCACTTCGTCTAGAGACTGTCACCAGGACCGAGGGTAGTTTTACCCCTCTGAGATCCTGAAATGCCAAATTAAAGTCACATCATTTGGAACAGACCTTTTAAATACTTACTGCTTCTATGACATTGCCGAATCATGTATCTATATTAAAAATTTGCAACGAGGGGGTATATTAACAAACAGCTTTATCGGGTAAAAAATTAATTTAAGGCTTTAACGTACCAAAAATTGGGATGGTATGTTAACACTTAGTGTGAAGAAGTTTTTACGCATTTAGAACTTGAGAGGCCAGAGGATCTTTTTGTGGATGTTATATCAAAACATGGTCCTACATAGTCATTTTCGTCAGAAATGTGTTCTACCCTCCTTGGGCTAATATTGATAGTTTATAGTAGGAACATTTCCACCCATTGAAAACGCACAATGCCAATTTTAAACCAATTTAGTGGAAACACGAGCCAAATTTTCCAAAACTACCGAATATTGGAGATACCGTTGCATGGGTGGATATATCTACACATGACTCATTTTTGGTAATTTTTAGTAAAAACCAGTAAGGAAAGAAGTAAAGTCGGACTGGGCCGACTATATAATACCCTTCACCACTTTGGGCATATTGTACATATGTATCCTAACAATTGCATGTCTATGTTCCCTCTTTCTCCAACCTATCCTAACTTTAATTTCATTCGAGCAGATTTAGAGCCGCTATTCGGTACGCCGCGTTGTTAAAAATATAATCTATATGTGTGAGCTATATCTAAATCTGAACCGATTTTCACGAAAATTAACACACATCTTTCTACACCTAATTCATTACGCTATGCCAAATTTCGTGCAAATCGAAGTATATACAGAGACTTTGGTACACCATTTACCTTAAATCGGACAAAAATATATATGGGAGCTATATCCAAATCTGAACCGATTTTCAGGAAACTTGACACACATCATTCTAGACCTAATTCATTACGCTGCGCCAAATTTCGTATAAATCTAAAGATATATAGGAACTTTGTTACACCATTTACATTAAATCGGACGAAAATATATATGGGAGCTATATCCAAATCTGAACCGATTTTCACGAAACTTAACACACATCATTCTAGACCTAATTCATTACGCTGTGCCTAATTTCCTGCAAATCGAAAGATATATAGGGACTTTGGTACACCATTTACCTCAAATCGGACGAAAATATATATGGGAGCTATATCCAAATCTGAACTGATTTTCAGGAAACTTGACACACAACATTCTGGACCTAACTCATTACGCTGTACCAAATTTCGTGCAAATCGAAAGATATTTAGGGACTGTTTATATTAAGTCGGACGAAAATATATATGGGAGCTATATATATATATATATCTGAACCGATTTTTCCCAATTTCAATAGGGTTCGTCCTTGAGCCAAATAAGTGACCTGTGCCAATGTTCATCCAATTCGGATTATAAATGCGACCTTTACTTTGTTTACAATTTAACATCGACAGACGGACGGACATGCATAAATCGACTCAGAAAGTGATTCTATGAATATTATCAAAAGGAACCATGGGTCTATCTCGATTCCTTTTGCCTGTTACAAACATATGCACCAAGACATAATACTCTGTACCACAGAGTGGTGAAGGGTATAAATAATGTTATACTTAATGAGAACCCAAAATACCAAATTTCAGCTGATTAGATTGAAAAAGAGCTCGACCCATTTTCGAACTTCAACTGCCTGCAGACAAAATAAAAATTTCACGAGCCTGTCTCAATTCCGCCGAAAGATAGCGTGATTACAACAGAAGGTTCAACAGACAGAGCTGCATCCATTGAACATTCTCCTTAAGTTTCAAACAACAAGGTGTGTTATGAAGCTAAACGAAAATCAGTGTAGAACCTCGAAATCCATCTGTCCAGAATTTTCACGATGTAGTAAAGTAGACTCACTATGAGATGGATCAAAACAGGTCAATGCAGAATTAGGTATTTCACCACAAATTGGGCTATTATCAATTTCCGATTACGTGAAGGTTTGTAGGTCTTCCTCAGAAAGGTCAAATTGATACATAAAAAAACCTCAGACTATTTTATATACATGAGATTGGTACTCTAAAATTCAAATTTTCTAATTTCCTGGATAATGATATACACGTTAGGGACTACATATACGCCAATATATTTTTTTCCGATCAGGCTATCCGCCATATGTGACTCTCTGCCTGTCGTTCGATCTATATTGTCAAAATCTGTAAGATTTACTGCGAAGAAGCTGACATTGGAAGGCTTCAGAAGTCTGTGTGCAGAACCCAAAATCCATCTGGTCAGAATTTTTAAAACTTAGATGTACATCACCAGACAAAACTGAGATCAAACTTATTGTAGATATTTTACCTCCATCCTGATCAAGAGGCAGAGATGCAAAAGATAACAGCTAAATCTGAATGCAAAATCAGGTATTTTACCTCCATCCTGTCTTTTATATGTGCAATTTTATGTCAATCAGTCTAAATCTGAACCGATTTCAATCAATCAATTTCAATAAGATTCGTCCTTGGATAATAAGTGGGCTATGCCAAATTTCATCTTATTCGTAAACCTGTACTTTGTTTACAGCTTTGGACAGACAGTCGGATATGCATAAAGTGAATCTAAGCAAATTCTCAAAAGTAACCATGGATCTATCTCGTTTACTGCACAAAGACAAAGTATCGATATTCTAAAATTCTTTTCGTTTGTATTTCCCACCAAACTACATACTAAACTAGATTCAATTTTTTCCAAAAAAAAAATATCACTTCTTTCTAAGCTACAACATTTATTTTCATGCCTTCTTCTCTTCTAACCACTGTATTCAGGTACTCAGGAATGACACATTGGACCAAGGGCCTCCAAGGGCTAAATAATTAATGATTATACATCCTATACATTGAAGTCCTTGCAAAAATGTTTAGTAAGGTACAGTTTTAGGTATAATCTAATTTTCGGTATTTTGTGGACTTTTTCAAACCATATTCACCAAAGTTTTACATTTTTGGCTTTGATTGGCTACACCCTTAGGTATAGCCTCAATAGTTCCAAGTGGTATGGAAACTTTGTTTCAAATAAAAACCAATATTTCTATAGTTCAAGGTAGAAAAATTCCGACCCGAACGACTTTAACTCCCTTTTTCAATTGTGTCAATTGGTTCTTTATGTTGAAGGTGATTTGTTTCGTCCAGAGGTAGAGTATAACCGAATCGACCTGGCCGACCATTTTGTCATTTCTACTTATTTTATTTTTCCATCTCCAACAGACTGAACTTTAATATGCAACTGAAATCGAAAAGACAATTGTACGTCTCTACTTATCCTGGTTGCATAACATTTCTCTTTAATAGCTCTTGGTAGTAGAATTATACTACACGAAGGTTTTTTGTTTTTCGTCCCGAGAAATGAATATGCCTCATATTGGACGAAAGGACCACAGCGATTCAAAAACAAGAAGCCGACAACATGAAATCATCATCGTCATCAACGCCACCGTCATTGGAGGCTGTAAAAATTCGACATTACGAGTGGCAGTTGTATGAAATGTTGCCACATTTTACACTCGAATGGCGCGAAAATTCATTAAATTCATTCTCACCCGAAATATGAAAAAAAAAACAACATAAAACATTACCGACATAATAAAAGCAAAAAATAGCACCGAAAAGGTTGGATGGTGAGCGCCGAACAATGGTTAAAGGAGGTGAAGATGCAACAACAACAATTATACGTAATATATACGTATATACACATAGTGCAACAATGTGCTTGATGTTGTTGCAATTTTTATTTATGCTTATGTGTACGGATATATCATCAGGCCTGCTGCTGTTGGCGAAATTTATAGCCACCGGGGGAATAAGTCAAAAGCAGACTGGCTTTTATTTGTTAATCTCTTAGCTGGGATTCTCTGTTGCTTCTGACTCGTTGTCATTGCTGTTGTTGCTGCTGCTTCTGTTATTATTGTTGAACATCATAGCTGCTGTCATTTCTGACATTTATTTGACGTATTGCTTAACAGTTGAATCGTTGGTGTTAATGGTTAACATTATTTTATTATTTGCTCGATTAATTTAATGAGTCGAAATTTGGTTATGCCTTTAAGGCATTGCGAGATTTTTATTGGTCTTTACACAAATGTTGCGATGAGTTAAAGGAGTTCAGTTAAAGACAAGTAAAATATTAAATGGGTTTATTAATAGAGGATAACATAATATCGTAATTATTGTAAAACAGTAGGAAAGGACCAAAACAAACAATATCTAAAATTTTCCCCTAACATGTTTCTCTAATATGAACTCGGATGCCCAAATTTCAGTCACTTCAGTGGGAAAATTCGCCTAAAACCTTAAAAATTTGGTAACTAAGATGGAACCTCTATATGAAGGCTAAGTTGAAAAGTGTACCCATATAGAAACATGTTCTGCACATATGTCTTTACTCTTTCGAAGAGCTCGGAATCCTTCAAATTATGGAAAATGGAGCGCGATATTTATATGACGATTATTTAAACACATCTACCTATGTTCAAAATTATTTGGAAAGGAATGTTTTTATTCATCACTAATGCAGAAAATATAGTCAGTTTGGTGGGATAATTGAGGTTATGTTAAATCATGGACACACATAGATAATGTTTTGCAAAAATTAAGAAATGGAATGGTAGGGAAATGGTACTATACCATTTAAAACACCAAAAATGGGACCATCAGTAACGGGAAATATATGAAAACATGGGTTTGTATTGGCATTTTTCTGCAAAGATGTTTTCCACCCTCCAAGAACCAGGACTGTCAAATAAGTTCGTCTTCGAAGACAATATCAAAATACAGATCTATACAATGTATTTTTGACAAAACTTCTTCGCTCACAAATATATCGGAATACCAAATTACAATACCTGTTCTTGGCAACTGTGGCCAAAGCCTTCAAAAACCAAAACGTGGACCGATTTATCATAGCCTTCAACTCATTTATAGAAACTCCATGAAAGATCGTTATAAAGACACCATAGTCTTCAGTTAGTCTAGCAAGACTCCCTGGCATTCAGTTCGTTTGAAAAGTGTATTTCATAAACATGCCCTGGTTTACAGGTCTTTTTGTAAAGACTACATTGTCTGGGCCTTCAACTCGTCTCTATAGACTTCGTGCTCTTCATATAATCTTAAAACGCTCACTGACAGGCAATGCATCTTTGAAGACACGCTTCAGCTCGTCATAGGGAATGCCTTACACTTCAACACGTTTATAAAAATAGAAACTCCAAGACCATTCAGCTCATCCCTGACCCTTCCGCCAATAAAGACTTCCCGACGCTTCAGCTTGTCTATGAAGACACACTGACGCTTCAGGTCACCTATAAAGACAGACTGACGCTCCAGGTCACTTATTAAGACTCAATGACGTTTCAGCCCGCCTATGAAGACTTCCTAACGCTTCGGCTCGTCTATAAAGACTCCCTGACCTCCCGCTACAGCTCGCTTATAAATTCTCCCTGACGTTTAAGCTCGTCTATGAAGACTACTTGACGTTTCAGCCCGCTTATAAATACTCCTTAAGCTTCAGATCGTCTATAAATACATACTTCCTGGCCTTCAACTTTCCTATAAAGACTCTATGACTTTCAGTTCGTCTATTTAAACCAGTAAGGAAAGCAGTAAAGTCAGTCGGGGCCGACTATATGATGCCCTTCACCACTATGGGTATATTAAACAGGACTACTAACATGAAATTGGATGAAATAAAATATCTAAATGTGAATCTACCTAGATCTATCCATAAAGTATATAAATCGACTACAAACAAACATAAATAGGTCATCCGTTGCGCTATGCCTGTACTTCTAGAAAACGCAACTATGTAATTCTATGCTCAATTTTTTAAGTTGTGCAAAATTTGATGTCAATCTGACTAACATGAGGAGTTTGATGCCCAATTTACATGAAATCGGACAAAAATATATATGGAAGCTCTATCCAAATATTAAGCGATTTCAAACAAACATGTCACATGTTAGGTTATACTAATTTCAGAACGTTTTGTTCCTATCAGCCTATTGGCGCACCAAGGAACCAATTAATTACTTAAAATCACTCTATAATGAAAGCGATCCATATCTAAATCACGAAACAAGGCAGACATCACTCTAGGCTCAATTCAGTACGTTATGCCAAATTTGGTGCACCATTTATATGAAATCGGTGGAAACTATATATGGGACTTCAGTCATTTTTAAAAGAGACCTGGATATATTAATGGACCTTTCGTCTATTTAAAGACCATGTGGATATTGTAACGGAATATAACACAGGAACGGGTATCTTTAAGGACTTTAAATGAAGTCTACAAGAGGTGATATGTTTTAAGGGACTTTAGAACCATTATAAAAGAAGCGTTAACATTTAAAGCGCATCAAAATCATTACAAAGGAGTTGTTGATATTTTAAATGACATCGATTCATTATATAAGAAGCGATATCTGAAATGAAAATTATAAGATAGGCTTGTATATTTTGAAGATCCCTGATTTGTTATAAAAGAGAAGTGTTTATGTAAAGGACATAACCTATAATAGCACCTTACATTCATTATAAAGAAGGCGTGCTGGATGATCTTATATAAAGTCGCCGTTATTTAAAGTACCAAATATTAGATCCAGTGCTTCAAAGTTGGTCACTAGAAATGGCCGCCGAATTGAGTCTGTATTTTTTTCTGTTAGTTTATACTGTACTCCAAACTATTTATACCCTTCACCACGGGGTATTATGTCTTTGTGCATATGTTTGTAACGGGCAAAAGGAAATGAGATAGACACATGGTACCTTTTGAGAATATGCATAGAATCACTTTTTGAGTCGATTTATGCATGTCCGTCCGTCCGTCTGTAGATGTTAAATTGTAAACAAAGTACAGGTCGCATTTATGATCCGATTTGGATGAAATTTGGCACAAGTCACTCATTTGGCGCAAGGACGAACCCTATTGAAATTGGGAAAAATCGGTTCAGATTTAGATATAGCTCCCATATATAGTTTCGTCCGATTTAAGGTAAATGGGGCTCCAAAGTGCCTATATATCTTTCGATTTGCATGAAATTTGGCATAGGGTACTGAACTAGGTCCAGAATGATGTGTGCCAAGATTCGAGAAAATCGGTTCAGATTTAGATATAGCTCCCATATATAGTTTCGTCTGATTTAAGGTAAATGAGGCTCCAAAGTGCCTATGTATCTTTCGATTTGCATGAAAGTGCCTATATATCTTTCGATTTGCATGAAATTTGGCATAGGGTACTGAACTAGGTCCAGAATAATGTGTGCCAAGATTCGAGAAAATCGGTTCAGATTTAGATATAGCTCTCATATATAGTTTCGTCCGAAATAAAGTAAATGGGGCACCAAAGTCCCTCTATATCTTTCGATTTGCAAGAAATTTGGCACAGCGTACTGAATTAAGTCTAGAATGATGTCTGCCACGTTTTGTCAAAATCGGTCCAGATTTAGGTATAGCGCCCATATATATTTTGGTCCGATTTCATGTAAATGGTTCACCAAAGTCCCTATATATCTTTCGATTTGTACGAAATTTGGCATAACGTACGTAGAATGATGTCTGCCAAGTTTCGTGAAAATCGGTGCAGATTTAGATATAGCGCCCATATATAGTTTCGTCCGATTTCATGTAAATGGTGCACCAAAGTCCATATATATCTTTCGATTTGTACGAAATTTGGCATAACGTACTGAATTGAGCCTATAATGATGTCTGCCAAGTTTCGTGAAAGTCGGTTCAGATCTAGATATATATTTTTTCGTCCGATTTAATTTAAATAATGTGCTAAAGTTCTTATGTTGCATAGCGTACTAAATTTAGTCCAGAATTTTGTGTGCCAAGTTTCGTAAAAATCGGTTGAGATTTAGATATAGCTGATATGCAGTAATTGACGCACCAGGAAACCAATGTATGGCTGATAGGAAATGAACGTACCGAAAGTAGTGTAACTTAACTTGTGACAAGTTTCGTTGAAATCGTTTCATATTTGGGTAAATAAATAAAGTAAATTATACATCAAACTCCTCATGTTTGTCAGATTGACATCAAATTTTGCACAACGTACAAAATTGAGCCCAGAATAACGTAGTCACGTTTTCTAGACATACAGACACAGCCCAACGGATGACCTGTAGATATTTGTTTGAAGTCGATTTTCATACTTTTGTCCCAAACGAATGACATATTCTAGATCTAGTCCGATTCACATTTAGATATATATTTCATATTTTATTTCATCCAATTTCATGTTAATAGTCCTGTTTAATATACCCATAGTGGTGAAGGGTATCATATAGTCGGCCCCGTCCGACTCTACTACTTTCCTTACTGGTTTTTATTAATTTTCTTATAATAATACTCTTTGTACTTTGTACTTCAAATAGCCTCGCTGTGGTTAACTTCCTTTCATTTCTGACACACGCATACATTCACATCCATTAATGTAATTAGCATAAATTTTTGATTAAACTTTAGCCATTATAATAATGAGAAATATCAAGCGGTTGCCATTTGATTATCTCCTAATTGCCGCATATTAATTTAATTGAGCCAAAAGTAGGCAAGCAATAACTTTATATTATTCGGACATACACTCAAACATTCGTACTTACATTGATATTGAAGAAACTCTTTAAGATTTCACATGCATCGGCGTAAAGCACTCACGTCCGCGTTGATGAGGTCGTTAGTAATAATGTGCACAACACTTATGGACCTAAAAGAGCCTTTAGCTGAAAATCGTAAATAATTTTGTAATTGAATTGAATTTTTCTGTTAAAGTGGCAGTATTTTTGCGGTATATTGTGTAAAAGAATTGTTGGATAGATAATAGCAGACAAAAGTAAAAGAATTTTCAAACATGGTTCCATAATAACCATAATTTGCAATGAGCAATCAGAAATCTTATTTTGGAAATGTGGCTTAATTTCGTTCATCTAACGAATTGCCTTTATAAATTCTTTCCACCTTGTACAAGTCGAAAGGACTTGTAGGGATACTAATTCTACTGAGTAGTTTTAGAATCTAAGATTATAGTTGAACAACATGGACAGCAATATAAATTTGCAAATATAACAACACAACGAGTATTCAGACGATACTTACGTTTTGTAGACTGCAAATTACACACTTTAAACAGATTTTGATTTCAAAGGTTAGACTCTGTCCAAAATATTAAAATGAATTAAATTCACTGTTTATTTGATCTGATCACTTCGGTGAACTTCAAGAAGAAAAGTGATTTTTTTGTATCGGTGGAAATGAGACCTAATCGATAAATTATTTATCGACCTTTAACCTATAAAGTCTCTCTAGCCTTCAGATCGACTATATAGACTCCCTGAGATTTTAGCTCGTTTATAAAGACTCCCTTGCTTTAACAGTTCATCCACGCACGTCGACTTTAAAAGCTCGCCTGCCCTTCGCTCGGCTCGTAAAAACTGGCAGCCCTTCGACTCGTCTATGAAAAGTCCTGCCGCTTTAGTTTGCCTAAATCGATCGTTTTTCTTCAGTGATCATCACCCACATATTAAAACTTCTTGATTTTTCAGCTCATCTATAAATACTTTTTGAAGCTTCAGAACTTATTTAGATACACGTATTAGAAAAGAGTACCCTAGCTTTAACAGTTTATATAGTAACGTTAGTTTTTATGTCTTTGAGCTCATTTATAAAGTCTCCCTGAGTTTCAGCACTTCTATAAAATTTCACATGCCTTCTGCTCGCTTTACAGACAGTGTGACCTCTAGCTAGCCAATAAAGTCTTCGTTGGCTACAGAATACTATAAAGACTCGCTGAAAATTAAGCTTGTTTATAAAAGCTCCCTTGCTTTAACAGCTCGTCTTTGCACCGTGACTTTAACAGCTCGTACGTACAGAATTTCTCTCTTCAATTCGGTTATAAAGCCACGTGGCAATCAGTTTGTCTATGAAGATTACCTGTCTTTAACATCACCTTCTGTCCATAAGTTATTCCATATTGGTCTATATACTGGTCTTATACTGGCTCGCCTACAAACCCTCCAGACCTCCGGCTCATCAATAAACCATCCCGGGCTTTGGCTTCTCTAAGAAGAACCCTGCCGCTTCTGTTCGCCTACATCGATCGTTGTCCCTCAGTTCTATATATACTGCTTCAGTTCGTCTATAAAATCACCCTGTCCTTCAGATAGTCTAATGGTCAGCTCGTTTATAGAGTGCCCCAGGTGTTATGAAGATTTTCTGGCATTTTCGACATCGGTTTGTCTAAATAGTCTAATGGTCAGCTCGTTTATAGAGTGCCCCAGGTGTAATGAAGATTTTCTGGCATTTTTCGACATCGATTTGTCTAAACCAAGACCAAAATCGATCACCTGAGAATTAAATGTTTGGTCGGATGTAGCCTGTTTCAGGTGATGAGGCTGCCACCTGTCGTTGCCTAGAAACAATGCCTCCTTAAACTTTGTGCAGTGGTCCTTGTTTTAGTGTCGCCATGTTCTACTGGATGCCGCTATCGACTGTCATTCCGCCGCTGCTTATTAGAATGCCATAGAGATTTACATTTATTTTATCTTGAGGAGGATGTACCACTTTTAATAATATTCAAAACCTACTTTTAATGAATTTTCCTCCTTCACAGGGATAGTAGGGCTCTTCAATAAATAAATCTTTAGAGACTCTATGCCCTTATGTTTGTCTTTTAACTACCAAGTCTTCAGCTCGTATAAAAAGCCTCTCTGACATTCACCTTATCTATAAAAACTCCTGTTTAGCTCGTCCACAACCCTGATTTAAAGTCCTTTAGCTCAGCTCGTATATACATTATATTTTTCAGCTCTTCTGTAAAGCCTCTCTTCAGCTAGGCTATCGATTCTTCCTTTCATTGACTTCTCCTGCTAATTAGAGGATTGGTCCGCTGTAGCCTTTCCTAGATGATGACGAAGCCATCTGTCGTTGCGTAAAAACAACGCCTCCCTGAATTATGTGCTAGTGTTGGTTATTAGACTGTTTAAGAGATTCACATGCATTTCTTCTGGAGGAGGATGCAAGCGACTTAAAAAAAATATACGAAAACAACTTTTAGAACAACATTTTAGACCATTCATTCTTTACTTCTATAAAGACTTCTTCAGCTTAATATCTGGCATAAAAACTTCCTGAACCGCATATCGTCTATAAAAAAATGGTATAAGAAGACAAGAGGCCTCTCAGTTCGTCTATAAAGGTATATATCTATAAAGACTAGCTGGCCTGATGTCGGAGGTATATTTAGTTATTGCTGTACATCATTTCTACAAGAAAGTTCTGTACTGACTTTCAATCCCAAATTATACTGGCCTTCGTTGCAAAATATGAAAAATGAAAAGCAATCAGCTGTTTATTATTATAACTTCCTCCAACTACTAATTTCTCTAACAGTCACCTAAAAGTATGCAATGGATTCCAATCAAAAAATTCAGTAGTAATTTTCCTTTTTCCCACAAAAATAATTGTTTTAATTTTCTCACGATTCTCTTACTAGCTTCGTTCCTTGAGTAATTATAATTACCTTTAATATTCGCACCAGTATAGCACATGAAAGTACACCATTGGTGTATGTATGTGTGTGTGTAGTTTACCGCAGCCAAAACCAATTCAATATATAGTAACGTAGTATGTATTTGTTTCGGTGTCGTGTCGTGTTAAATGTAGTAATCAGTCATGTTCAATTCATATAGACAGGTTAGGTTAGCCCTCAGTTCACCTCAGCTTAAAGAGAAAAACCAAACAGAACAAAAACACAAAGAGTTCTTCCTCTTTGTGTTTTTATTAAAGAATATTAGAACAACACCACCACTGTTTGGCCAACCAAATGTTTGGGCCATCAAACAAAGTAACACTGTTTGGACGTTGTTATTACCAAAAGGTTAGTTGTTCGGTCGTATGTACGTACGAACGTACGTCTATTCGTTTATTGTGTAAGACCACTTGAACATGCAACTCATGTAGAAAATAAGTTAAAATGCCGCAATTTTCTCCACACGTCCACTATTCGGCTTCCAAAATGCCAGGATGGTCAAATATAACGTTGGTATACTTTCTCGTCCGTTCACTGGCTCGCTTGCACACACACACACATATACATCCGATAGCCTAGTTGTGTAATGATGTATTTAGTTCGCTATAGTTTGTAATCCTGTCCGGTACGTCATTCATTTTTCGATCATCATTAGCTTTTGGTTAGATGTGTACAAAATATATATGCATGGGTATTAGGGTGGAACAATGATATTAAGATCTCCAAAAAAAAAAAAAAAATCAATTTCACCAATGAGTCGACAAAGGTCTCATGGTAGCCATTGATCTTCTTTTGAGTGTAGTATACTTCAAGAATTTTGTTCTGTTAGGTTTTGAGCGGAAATGAAAACGTTGCATTTAAAAGAATTTATAACGACGCGGCTTTAAGAACATATTGGTTA
This sequence comes from Musca vetustissima, assembly GCF_032173495.1. Classification (NCBI taxonomy): domain Eukaryota; kingdom Metazoa; phylum Arthropoda; class Insecta; order Diptera; family Muscidae; genus Musca; species Musca vetustissima. The sequence goes on along the minus strand of NW_026887801.1, from coordinate 59,749 downwards.
TAACGACGATATATAAAAGTCCGGAATCAAATTTTGGACTCGCTTATAGCGCTCATTTTTTTCCGATCCCTTAACCTTTGATATCAACGATTTCGACTGTATCATAAATCCGCTCTACCCCAAATCTAAATGCAGTCAACACCTAAAGGTATGATTCAATATATACATGTGCACACATACATATTCATTTCACATCCATACATACACACACACACACATTTTATTGCTAGCTTTCACATGTAATGATTATATATTCTCATCATAGTCAACCAGCCAATAGTTATTTTATCATGGCAATGGCATCGTTATTTTTAACGACATGTTTTAATATTTTTCGTGACATGTTAAAGAAATTACCAACAACAACAGCAGCAGAGGGGCATAAATTCAGAGCGCTGCTCAAACTAGCCGCCTGGCAATCAATATTATATAATTGCTGCTTTGCAGTAGTTGTGAGCTTGAAACGAAATTAATATTTTGTTGGTTTTTTTCTTGTTTTATTTTATTTTGACCGCTGGTAATTATTTCTTCGAAATAATCCATAGTGTAAATTATTATTTTAAATTTGAGGTAGTCCATCGTGTGTGGGCGAGAATATGGCATATGCATGGTTAATTATATATGTACCTGTATTCATGGAATTCATGTGATGGTTCAGGAATTAGGTTAGTGAGTGTTTTGATTTTCGGAATTTTTAGATTGAAACTACAACATATGTAATTTAAAATGTAAAAACAGCTGATTTTGGTTTGGCCAAAAGAAAATATTGGATATTTTTTAGGTCCTTATAACCATTATAAAATTAGCGTGGATATTGTGAATGACATTTTATTATTTATAAATGAGGATTGAAAATTTGAATTATTTGTCATTATTCCGAATAAAGTATGGAAGGTAGATTCATTTTCTCATCGAAATAATCATTTCCGACCATATAAAGTATATATATATATATATATATATATAAAATTAAAATTCTATGACGATTTAAGCATGTATCGTCACTATAGTCTCTAAACGAATTGAATTTAAATTGAATCTAAATTTAGCATAGAGTTGTCTTTTGTCTGCAGGCATGTCAAGTTCAAAGATAGGCTGAATTAAATGAATTTTGCCCAAGGACGAACCCTATAGAAATTGGGAAAATCGGTAGATATAGCTCATATGTATATTTTCGTCCGATTTTATGTAAATGGTGCATCAAAGCCCCTACATTTCTTTCGATTTGCCCGAAATTGGGTATAGCGTGCTGAACTGAGTATAGAATGATGGGTGTTAAGTTTCGTGAAAATCGATTCAGATTTATATATAGCTCCCATATATATTTTCTTCCAATTCCGATAAATAATGTACGAAAGCCCGTACATTTTCTTCGATTTGCACGAAATTTGGCATAGCGTCTTGATTTTACTTTATAATGTTGTGTGTTAAGTTATATGTTTTTCCTTATATTGGTCCCTCTTTCATCTCAATTGTGAACACTGACCTCCCCGCGATGCCACCACGTCCCCCGATGAAATAGTGAGCTAATATGCGCAGCGAGTTCACCCATAAGAACTATAAAAAAAATGGGCTGAGGCGTCGGGTTATTTGCCCACTCTCGAAAAATCCAACCTACTATGAAAAAGCTAAGAAAAAGAAAACCAAACCCCCCTAATGTTGACGACCCCCGCAAACGTATAAAGGATCACGATCTGCGAATCTGCACTTGGAATGTGCGCACGTTGTACAGAACAGGCGCAGTGATCGCTTTGTGCGGATGTACTCAAGAAGTACAATGCCGACATTATTGCCTTACAGGAAATGCGATGGAAAGGGACAGGATATAGCGACGGATTATAGCGAATTGCTATAATCCGTATAAAAGCGAAGTTCTTTTACATCAGTCTCATTTGCGCCCATGCTCCAACCGAAGATAAAGATGAACAGACCAAAGACATATTTTACGAGCGCCTAGAAACAACATCTGACCGTTGCCCTGGTCATGACATTAAAATTCTGCTAGGAGATTTTAATACAAAAATCGGAAGGGAAAATATATTTGGCCCCACCGTCGGAAAATTCAGCCTTCATGAAGAAACATCCGACAACGGCATGAGGTTGATTGACTTCGCCGCAGCAAAAAGCATGGTAGTTAGCAGCACCAGATTCAAGCATCTCGATATACACAAGGCCACCAGGATCTCTCCTGATCAAGTAACGAGAAATAAAATTGATCATGTTGTGATAGACGGAAGGCATTCATCCAGTGTTTTAGACGTCCGATCGATCCGAGGAGCCATTACCTTGTGGCAGCCAAGGTACGCACCCGTCTTAATGTTGCAGCAAAGATGCGATCTAATACAACACGGAAACTCGACGTCGAAAAGCTGCAAACACAACAGGTAGCCGAGGCCTACTCCGCTCAACTTACCCATCTGCTTGAAGAAAGCACTTCTTGTTCCGATAATAGTATAGAAGCACAATGGGAAAGAATTGCCCACTCCCTACAAACTGCAGCATAAGCAATACTTGGGTACCAAAAACCGCCACCAAGCCGATGGGTCACCTGCAGGAGCCAATGGGTTACCAGCCGAACTATTCAAGACTGGTGGTCAGATGCTGGTCAGGAGCATGCACCAGCTGATTAGTACAATTTGGTTAGATGAATGCATGCCCAATGATTGGAACCTCAGAATCCTGTGTCCCGTGCACAAAAAAGGAGACAAGAGGATATGTGCCAAATATAGGGTCCATCGCATATAAAGTGCTATCCAGTGGTCAATGACATCGTTGGACCATACCAATGCGGCTTGAGACCTGGCAAATCCACCATTGAAAATGCCTGGAAAAGACTCACGAAAAACACATCGACACATACCAACTATTTGTCGACTATAAAGCCGCATTCGACAGCCCTATCTATTCATGTTTAAAGCCATGTCTACGTTCAGTATTCCTGCAAAATTAATAAGGCTACGGAGGACAACATTGAGTGGCACAAGGACAGCAGTGAAAGTTAGAAAGAACCTCTCGGAGCCCTAAAATGCCGAACGAGGATTCAGACAAGATGACAGTTTATCGTGTGACCTTTTGAACATCTTGCTGAAAAATATCATACGAGAGGCAAATGTGAACAGAAATGGCACTCTGTACACCAAACAACACATGTTACTCGCCGACGCCGATGACATCGATATAATGTCGAACATTGCAAGCGGTAACATCAACAACAAATTGAAAAGGAGTCTGCAAAAGTGGGTCTGGCAGTAAATGGCGAGAAGACCAAGCTGATGGTGTCAACGCTCAAGACGTCCAGTAGACTCGGACCAACTGTGGAACTTGAGAACTACAGCTTCGAAGTAGTTAAAGACTTTATATACCTTAGTACCGCCATAAATAAAACGAATGAAATCAGTTTTGAAATTCGGAGAAGGATTGTGATGGCCAACCGGTGCTACTATGGTCTGAGCAAACAACTCAAAAGCAAGGCCACCTCCAGCCAGACCAAACTCACACTTTACAAGACGCGGATACTACCCGTGCTATTATATGGATCAGAAGCATGGGGACTTGCGCAAGCAGATGAGGCAGCTCTCGGGGTGTTTGAAAGAAAAATTCTTCGAAAGATCTACGGGCCGATCGGCGCCGAATGAATAACGAGCTCTACAATTTATACGCGGACATCGACATAGTCAGTCATATTGAGCTGCAGCGACTACGGTGGCTAGGTCATGTTGTGCGCATGAATGAGAATGCCCCAGCTCAAAAGGCATATAAAAGCGAACCTACTGATAGTTCCCGTAGAAGGGGAAGGCCACGAAGTGGATGGAAAGACCAAGTAGAAAACAACATCGTGGAACGTGGTCTTCCAAATTGGAAATCTTTTTTAAGCTCGGCTTATGGAACAACTGTTCTGTAACAAGCCAGCTAAGTAAGTAAGTAATTTTATTTTAATGGAACACAAAAGCCCCTAATTTTGTTCGATTTGCACGGAATTGGGTATAGCGTACTGAATTGAGTCTAGAATGATGCGTGTTAAGTTTCGTAGACATATAGACTTAATTTAGCTCGGTTTTATACAAATGGTACACCAAAGTATCCAAATTGACAGGGAATTTTCCATAGATTTCAGAAAATAGTCGGCCAATGAAAATACACCCCTTGCACTATTAACCAGAGAGCTCATTTCGACGCCTCCGAACCATAGTATGCTAAGTCGACTTAGCATGTTTTAAAGTTCTTTACGTTTTTAGATACTACGGTCCTTAATTTAAATTCACTGAAATTTTGGTAATCATCGGCCAATACAAACCAAAGTTATAAGCAAAAATGTACTTAGCATGGCACTTACGATTAAAGAAACTTCCATACTTTGAAAGCTTCTACTGAAAAACTCACTTTTCAGACTTAGCATACTATGGTTCGGAGGCGTCGATTTGTTGGCAGTATTTAGAGCAGTGGGTTTATGAAATAAATAAACATCACATATAAGGGTTTCGGGGACGCTGATTACGATTCTGCAAGAAAAAAGTAAAAAAAAATTCAATAGGGTGGATCGAAAATGGCGGTCACTAGGTTATTAAACACACATTTTTAGGAGGGAAAAGTATTTATGATTTCTATAACGAAATTGTTGATTATTATCTTTAAATTACTGATAATTTTTAATTTCATCATAATCACTAGTATGACGCATATTTTGAGGAATATCAATGTTATATACAGTAGATATCGGATAAAAAAATCTCAAAAAATTTTGACTTTGACTTTGAAGAATAAGCATTCCAATTTTTAATAAAGATCCGTCAATATCTAGTGGGGCAAATAGACACTGACTTTTGTGTAAGACATGACAATATTTGTATTATATAGCGTACATATTTACTCCTGAAGGACATAGACCAGAGGAGTGGTTGGCCTTTAAATTACCAATTATATTGTCGTAGGTACTCGGATGTGGGAGTTACATTTAAATATTTACAGGTGCTCACGTATTCAGATATTATTTAGTAACTCATTACTACATTAGAGGGCGAAAATATAGCGCTGATTGCTTTAAAATTTTCCATGAGGGTCTAGGTATGGTCGCGAATGACGCTTATAATTTTCGGTGATGATCAGATAATAATATTGGGATGAATTGAACCGAATACTTAATTTTTTGTATTAGTTTTCGAGTCGATTTAGAGGACACAATTGAAAGCCGAACATCACAACACAACCCACGGTAAAGGAAATCTGAACAAGTAATTAGAAGGGCTATACTGAATATTTGTTGACCTCTTGTCGGTCAAGATGGTGCAACTATCACGAAGTATTGCTCTGGCTCAGAATACAAATACGCAGAAAGTTAGAGTTCCGTGGTTGTTGCGTAGGGTATCATATGGTCGGTCCCATCCGACTATTCTGCTCCATTTACTGCTTTTGATATGGGTCCATGTTTTGATATAGCTGTAATTTAGTATTCCAGATTCTTGCAAATTAAAAACTACTCCCGAAAATTTTGGCAATAAAGGTCCTTTTTTTCAATAGTCCACATACAATAGTCCGCTTAATATTCGACACTTAGAAGTTCCTAGCCCAGTTATTCAACCATTTTTCTCAGAGTATAAATGTAGGTACCTAAACATTAAACATATCCAAACATTTCTCAAATTGATACCTGCCTTTAAAAGTTTATCAAAATCTGACTGTTAATGGTGTCAGATAACATCTAAACTTAGCTGACAATGCCAATCACTTGGAAGTCTATTCATCCCTAACAACTTTTACAACATCCACTATCCACTTTCTTGACCAAACATGTAGTGTGCAAAAAAAAAAAAAAAAAACACCCATACACAAACATACATACTCATATCCACCTTCTCTCAGGTGTCAAATGGCATTTGTTTATTATGGTAGTAGCAGTTGGCCTTGTTGTCGCTGTCATTTTCGCCTTTTGTTCCAAACAGCACAAAAACCAGTAACAAAACAAGAGAAACCAGTAAGGAAAGTAGTAAAGTCGAACGGGGCCGACTATATGATACCCTTCACCACATAGGGTATATTCAACAGATGAATCCTAACAGACGTCGAATTTTTGAAGGACCATTATCATGAAAATGGATACATAAAAATTTTATTCTGAAATCGAAATCTAAACCGATTGTATCGAAACTTGTCCCAGGTTAAGATTTATTAATTTCAGTATTATTGTGCATATCGGCCATATTTTGAGTTCTTGGTGCATCATGTACTTAAAATCGGGAGAAAATATATATAGGAGCTCTATTCAAATATGAACCGAATCCAAAACTTTCTACATGATAGGTTATATTAAGTTCATTACGTAGTGCAAAGTTTTGTGTCAATCGGCCTACCTTTGGGTTTTTGGTGAACCATTTACTTAAAATCGGACGAAACTATATAAGGGAGCTATATTTAAATCTAAACCGGTGTCAACTAAACTTGCGACACGTTATGTGATAGTAACTTCAGTACGTAGTGCAAAATTTTGAGCCGATTGTAGAACTTATATCAAAATCTGAACCGATTTCAATGAGACTTGCTAAAGATTATCTAAATCTGGAACGATTTTCAGGAAACCTAACACACATAATTCTAAACCTAATTCATTACGCTGTGCGAAATTTCATGCAAATCGATAGATATATAGGGTCTTTGGTACACCATTTACCTTAAATCGGACTAAAATATATATGGGAGCTATATCTAAATCTGGACAGATTTTGAGGAAACTTAACACACATCATTCTAGACCTAATTTATTACGATATGCCAAATTTCATGCAAATCGAAAAATATATAGGGACTTTGGTACATGTGAGCTATATCTATATCAAGACCGATTTTCAGGAAACTTTGCACACATCATTCTAGACCTAATTTAGTACGATGTACCAAATTTCGTGCAAATCAAAAGATATATAGGGACTTTGGTACACCATTTACATTAAATCGGACGAAAATATATATGGGAGCTATATCTAAATCTGGACCGATTTTCAGGAAAATTAACACACATTATTCTAGACCATATTCATTACGCTATGCCAAAATTTCGTACAAATCGAATGATATATAGGGACTTTGGTACACCATTTACCTTAAATCGGACGAAAATATATATGGGAGCTATATCTAAATCTGGACCGATTTCCAGGAAACTTAACACACATCATTTTAGACATAATTCATTACGCTATGCCAAATTTCGTGCAAATCGAAAAACATGTAGGGACATTGGTACACCATTTACATTAAATCGGACGAAAATATATATGGGATCTATATCTAAATTTGGACATATTTTTCCCAATTTCAATAGGGTTCGTCCTTGGGCCAAATAAGTGACCTATGCCAAATTTCATCCAAATCGGATCATAAATGCGACCTGTACTTTGTTCACAAAAATACATGGACAGACAGACAGACGGACGGACATGCATAAATCGACTTAAAAAGTGATTCTATGCATATTCTCAAAAGGAACCATGTGTCTATCTCGTTTCCTTTTGCCTGTTACAAACATATGCACAAAGACATAATACCCCATACCACAGTGTGGTGAAGGGTATAAAAACTTTCTCTGCAACTGTTTGTCCATTGCGAAGGACTATCCGACATACTAAAATTATGCATGTTTTTATGGTGTTACCTTCATGCATATGAGGAGTCCCATCGATATTGTTGGCCTCTGTTTGAGCAGGAGACCTGTGTTGTAAATGTTCGGAAAAAGATATCCTTACCTATAGTTGTCTTTATTAATATGTCCTGTTGTGTTAGGATGTTAGCTGGTTTTTTATTCTCTTTCTGCTGCTTTGGACAGCTTTGTTTGTAAAAGTCTAATTTGTTAGGTTGATACTTGAAGTTTAACAAAGGTTAGGTAATTCGATGGATACGTACCGGCTAGAATATTTATGTATGTTCGCTTTGTCGTGAACATTTTTTACAGTCGTTTGTTTTTGGCAAATTATAGTGTTTGTTAGTTATTACAGTTGTTGTTTCCAATTTTTTTTTAAGATTGGGAATACGTTATTGTACTTCGTTATATTCGATATTGTGGACATCTTGGCCCGATTATCAACCAAAGTGGGTTTCATTTGGTATTTTCGGTTCTCATCGGTTAGTAAATCCTCCTACCAAAATGAATCAATATTGGTCTATTGTTTAGGGTTGCCTCCATAAATTTGGGTATCTCCAAAATGTCGGAATTTTGGGCAACGAAGGGAAAAACTGACAGGGGAAAAATTTCCAAGTATATTCTATGGGCATAAGTTGTTTTATAGAAGGAAGACATTATGATGTAGGTTGCTATAGACTGAAATCGTCTTTCAGGTCGATAGATCGAATAAATTTTTAGTTTGATCCTCAGATAGACATTAAATACATCGTCTTTATTTAAAACTACTTTACACATATTCCATGAGAGGTGCCAGTCTTTTATGGAAAGAAAATCTTCAATAATCCTTCAGACATTTCGCAAATTTTGAACGTTTTCGTAGATATTTTCCTATCATAGACAAGGGATCTTCGATGTACTTTTCATCCACAGAGCAGAAGGTTTTTCAAATATGCAAACCTATCCGAAGGTCTGTATAGGTAAGGATTTATCCAATAATTAAAGAGTTCACCATAACAATTATTTACCTATTTAATATCATTCTCACATCTATTGCGAACTATTGTCAATGAGCATAATCATAGTTTTCATTTTTACAAGTTAATCCTTTGAACTTTTCACTTCGTTTGGTTGTTTGTTGCTTTTGCTAACTTTAGCCCACTCCGGAACATTTTATCCGTTTTTATAGTCATCAGATGAAAGGACTACAAAGAAGAGTTCTCGTCCAGTGTGTGTGTGTGATTGTCTGTGTGTTTGCTGTTCAAAAATTTGTGTTGTTATAAATGTCTTCCTTTGGGTACATATGTTTACTTTTTGCTGCATAATATCTCCTATTTCCCAACATTTAAAAATGCATCCATATTTTTTGTGGTGGTGGTAGGGAAATTTTTTTGGGGGAAACATCAACAAATTTAAGTGTGAGTATGGTTATCTGCTACAAATGAATTTGAATGAAACAGTGTTACGAATTAGGAAATATTTTTATAGAACTTCAATAAACAAGCATATTCCAACGGTCTACAAGTTATGAAAAAAGAGGACAGGCCTACAAGCGTATTGCTTGAATTAAATGCTAACGATTTTCTATGGACTCTTTCCTATTCTATAGTAAACCCCTACTTATACCCTGCACAACTATGTTGTAATGATACTATATTTTAATTTAGAGTGCCCCCAATATTGGTCCTAGATCCATCATTTATTATACCGATCGTCATATCTCGACTTGCTGAGTCGATGTAGACATCATTATATGCTTTATTCAGCACGCTGTGCAAAATTTTGTGCTAATCGAAAGATATATACGGTCTTTGGTGCACCATATACATTAAATCGGACGAAAATATATATGGAAGCTATATCCAAATCTGAGCCGATTTACACGAAACTTAGCACACACGTTGTGCCAAATTTCTTGCAAATCGAAAGATATTTAGGGAAATTTGTGTACCATTTACCTTAAATCGGCCGAAAATATATATGGGAGCTATATCTAAATCTGAACCATCCTTGGGCCAAATGAATGAGCTGTGCCAAATTACATCTCATTCGAATCATAAATGCGACCAGTACTTTGTTTACAATTTAAAATGGACGGACAGACGGCACTGAAAGTGATTCTATGCATATTTTGAAGAAACATTGGTTATATCGTTTTATTTTACCTACTAGCATATACCCGCTACTTCGTTAGCGAATGTGGGTAATATTTAAACATGTAATAAAAAAATATATTATTTTATTTTCACAGAAAATTGTTAGAAAAACTAAACAATCGACCATAAATTGAATTAAAGTACCAAATTTCATAATTCGAGATCAAAAGTTCACCGAAATCCAAATTTACCATCCAACACAACTTTCTTCATACCCCAATCCTACACCATCCCAGTGATCCTAAATCCAAGTTTCACGATTCCAACTCTATCGCTTCAACAACAATATTGTTCCAAATTTAGTACAATTAGTAAAAATTTCCAAAATTTCCTACATACCCCAATCCTACTTCCCCAACAGTGATCCTATATCCAAGTTTCAGGATTCCAACGCTATCGGTTCACCCACAATTCAAATTGCACCAAATTTAGTTCACAGTAGTAAGAATTTCCAAAACCTCCTTTTTACCCCAAACCTACACCCCACAGTGATCCTAAATCCAAGTTTCAGGATTCTAACTCTATCGGTTCACCCACAATTCAAATTTAGTACACAGTAGCACCAATTTCCAAAACTTCTTACATACCCCAATCCTACACCATCAAGTGATCTTAAATCCAAATTTCAAGATTCCATCTCTATCGGTTCACCCGCAATTCAAATTGTGCCAAATTTAGTACACAGTAGTACCAATTTCCAAAACTTCTTACATACCCCAATCCTACACCATCACAGTGATCCTAAATCCAAGTTTCAGGATTCCATCTCTATCGGTTCACCCACAATTCAAATTGTACTAAACTTAGTACACATTAGTGCTTTTCGTACACACAAGTAACAAATTTCTAAAACTACGTTTATATCCCAATCCTACACTCCGACAGTACTTTTAGTTTCAAATTCCAGAGTTCCAGCTCGATTTGTATATCCAAATTAAATTTGTACCAAATATAGTACATGTAGTACTTTTCGTACATATGAGTACACGCTTTCTAAACCATCTCCTTTAATGAAACCTACTTCTCAACCATAATTCACACTCCAAATTTTCAAGTTTTTATCGCTATCCGTTCAAATGCTACAGAATTGTACAAAATTTAGTACATTTTCGTACTTTTCAGATAGTTATAGTTCGAATTTACAAAAATTCTTTGGTACATCTATCCTACACTCCATCAACGACCACCAACCCAAATTTCATAGTTCTTGCTCCGCCGGTTTACCAAATACAAATGGTATCACATTTAGTACTTTTCTTACCGTTCTAGAACGAATTTCCAAAAACCCAGCCTTATCCGTCACATTTGGAATTGTACCAAATTTAGTACATTTTCGTACTTTTCGGATTGTTATAGTTCGAATTTCCAAAAACCCTATCCTACACTCCATCAGCGGACCACCAATCCAAATTTCAGAGTTCTAGCTCTACCGGTTCGCCAATACAAATGGTATCACATTTAGTACTTTTCGTACCGTTCTAGTACGAATTTCCAAAAACCCAGCCTTATCCGTCACCTTTGGACCAAGAGTCACCCTCACCCAAAATTTCAAGATTCTAGCTTCAGCCGTTTCGTCTGGGCGTTGATGAATCGTTAAATCAGTCAGTCAGCCAATCACTTTACTCTTTTATTAGTATAGATTACAAACATATACACAAATACATAACGAACGTTCCCACGCCACTCACACCCGCCCCTGCCGACCGAGGGGGCCACCTCCCCATAACGTGGAGAGAACGTACACCCCATAGTCCGGACTATGGAGGGTTAGTAGTGAAGGAAAATTACTGGCTACAGAATTAACATCAGCCAGTCTTATATTAGTTGTTAACCATAAACAAAAACACCATAGTTTTGACAAAACATGCAAACAGAAATATTACATACACAATTGTCTGGCAACTATACCTCAATTATAGACGAATAATAGAATTTTTTATACATGAATGGGGTCAGAAAATGATACTCTGTTATATAAATTATTATAAATTTCACATAAAGCGCGAAGTGGATTAGTTAGTTCATAATTATGTCTAACTAGGGATAAGTTAAGAGGTAAATAATTACGTGTTCTACGGGAGGGAATATTAAATTTTATTTCCCCAGTTAAAAAGTTTGAGTCAATTTGTCCACGTAACAATTTTATTATAAATATTGCTCTGAGCATTAATCGCCTTCTTTCAAGAGTTGGAAGATCAATCAGTTTCAGACGGTTAACGTACGGTGGAAGTGCTTCAAGAGGATTCCAAGGTAGACCCCTAAGAGCAAATAAAAGAAATTGGGTTTGAACCGATTCTATTTTATTAGAATAATTTTTATAAAGAATAATTTTTATAAAATCGGCTCCTAAGTACACAGCCGTATTCCAATGTGGGTCGAACAAGGCTGATGAATAGACGTTTAGTTATATACGGATCATCAAATTCCTTAGACCATCGCTTTATAAAACCAAGCAACGAGTTAGCTTTATTAACAGATGACTCAATATGTAAATGAAAACGCAATTTGGTATCTAAAATAATACCAAGATCTGTAAACGAGTCTACAGAGTCAAGTTTATGAGAACCTATAAACACCCCTTACTACTGTATGTCGAAGAATATAAAAGGATTTGCAATCGCGTCGGTCTTCTAGACAGTTTTTCCAGATTGAAGGACCCTGTTTCGTGATATTGTTTTCACCTTCTGCTTGAACATCAATATGGCCTGCAGCACGATGCGTTTGACTATGTCGAGATGATTCATTCGACGCAGATCGGCTTATTTTTCAAACACTCCAAAGTACCTAAGATTAAGATCCATTGACCAGTACGGGTGGTATCAACGATTTTCTTGTTCATTCATATTTTTAAAGGTTCCATCTTCGAACGTAATACACTGACTCTCATCAATTAGTTTTCTCTCTGTTTGATCGAGACAAAGTCAAGTGATCTGATGTATATCACATTGCCTGAATCTGGTGCCGCTAAATACAATGTTTTGCATAGTTAATAAACCTCATGTTATACATTGGCCTACGACTAAACTATGTCAAGAAGTGTATCGAGACGGCCCGAGAATCCTAGATTACACGTAAGATATGGACAAGAATGTCGGATCATAAGCCTAACCATGCTTTACTACCGTATTGTATATATTAGACCCATAAAAAGATCTTCTGTTGGTATTACAGTAGGCATAAACCTCTACAAAAAAACTTTAGACCATTTTGTGGTCAGCAATTAGGTCATTATGCAGGTCATTTATGGAAGTCATTCAAAAAATCTCACAATGTATCGCTTTTCCCACAACTCACTTACGAACACTGTGCCACATATCATCTGAGTACGAGGAAACCCCGGAACAAAGGATTCATGATGTTTTTGGCGTCTAGCGACAAGTACTCATTTCCGTATTTCCTACATTTTGCGGCTGCTGTTTGGCCACCACAAAATGTTTATGTCTGTCTGCCTGTAAGTGTGTGTTTGCATGTGTTCAACAAATTTTTGACCTCAGCCTGGAGCGAAAGCAACGCAAAAAAATATGAAACTGTCGGGCACAAAATTCGAAGTATGGGTACATGAATTGTCGGATGGCCAAAAACAAAAAGTCGAATATACATGTAGCTTTTTTTTGGGTTGCTTAAAACCCAAAAACAAGCCAAGCGACCAGCCAAAACCAACAACAGTAACAACGAGGAACATTCAACCATGCAACATTCAACATTTTCATACAACAATATGAACTTCTATTCGTAAAATTTTTACAATTTTACAAACGTCCTTTAGATCTACTACCATTCCCCTCTTTATCCTTCAACACTCTATGGCTCCAATCATATAGATATGTGCATGTTTGTGTGTGCATGTCTCTTGATCCAATCATATATGGTTTGCTATTTGCTGCTGCTGCAGGTCCATTGGTTTGTTATGGTGTTTGGTGTCCGGAATTTTTGCTTAATTTTTATGCCGTTGGTGTTCGTACTCCCCGTTCCCGTTCGCTTTATGTTTGGTAGCTAGTTTTTCACAATCCTTGTTGCTGCTGTGCGCGAGTTCAAGCTGTAGTGAGTGGTATATCTGTCTTTCTGGGTTCGTGTGTGTGTCTGTGTCACTCTTTGTTTGGTTGTATGCCTGTTGTTGGAAAACAATGTCGTAAATCATTTGGTGACATGGTGGCAAAATTGTTGCAGTTAATATGTCGTGAATTTTTGATATTTTATCCATGTATCAATGGTGTGAGCAGGGGTTGGCAGTCGCGATGCTGAATGACTCTGGCTGTCTATACTGTTGTGTTAATATACTTTTTTCCAATACCCCTACATGGGTAACAGCAATAGTTGCTAATGTTTTCCTCCCCATCCCAGAATTCACTCACACATTCTTCCGACCATTTAAATTGAGAAGTTTTTACATTAACTCATTTTCCACATATCACAAAATTTGTTTTTGTTGTTGCTGTTGTTGTTGTTTGTGATTGTCACTGAGGAATGTAACAAGAATGACATTGGTTTGGCGACGAATATGTGTATGTAAAAGTGTAGAGGAAGGCAGGAGAGCAGTGTAGAAGATGATGGTTTATTATATAATTGCTGGCAAATTGAATTTTAATTAAATGTAAATTTTTGCAGACGACAATATCAAAATTAAAACATACTTTTGGGCGAGATTAAAGCATATTAAATGATTAAAATATTGAATTTAATACAGTGAGGAAACGTAAGATAAAATAATTGAAACATTTGCTATGCTTAGACGGATTACTGCATGATATACCTTTCTACTTAAAAAATGTACAGAAAGGTAATTTACAATATTTGAGTCTTTTATTATACCCTACACAACTATGTTGTCAGGGTATTATAGCTTTGTGCAGCCCCAAGAGTTTGAAACGCCGCGAAATATTGGTCCTAGACCCACCTTTAAGTATACCGATCGTCATATCTCGACTAGCTGAGTCGATCTAGACATGTGTGTCCATCCATCCGTCCGTCCGTCTGTCCATTATAATTTGTAAACACGATACAGGCCACATTTATGGACTAATCTTCACGAAATTTTGCATGCAGGATGGGTTCTGGCCAATGAAGACCCTTATTGTTTTTGGAAAAGATCGGTTTATATTTAGGGGATGAAATGGACCAAAAACTTTATTTTTGTCGTTTTTTCTGGTCGCTCCAGAGGCCGCAATTATGGCCCAATCACCGCGATTTTTTGCATGGAGAAGGGGTTCGGGCCAAAGAATTAGCATGCATGTTTTGATAAAGATCGGTCAATATTTAGCGTGTCAAATGGACCCTGACTTTTGTGTGAAAAATGACAAAATTTGGATTCTACAGCGTATATATTTACTCCTGAATGAGAGCCGAGAAGTTTATAGAATGTTCAAGAGGAGTGGTTGACCTTTAAATTGATACCATTTATATGGTCGTATGAACTCAGATGTGGGAGTTACACTTAAATATTTACAGGTGTTTAGGTATTCAGATATTATTTAGTAAACCATTACCACACTGGAAGGCGGAAATATAGCGCAGATGACTTTTAAATGTTCCATGAGGTTTCAGTTATGATCAAGGACAACGCCTATAATTTTCGATGATGATCAGATAATAATTGAAAACTTATGTTCGTATTTTTTCGAGTCGATTTATAGGCCGCAATTGAAAGCCGAACATCACAACACAATCCACGGTGAAGGGAATCTGGACAAATAATTATAGGAGAGCGCAAATATCGCAAAATATTGCCCAAGCTCAGAATATAGTACCACCGAAAGTTAGATTTTCGTGGAAGTTGTGTAGGGCCCCGTCCGACTATACTGCTCCGCTCACTGTTTTTTTCAAATATTTAAAGGTATGGGTTCGATTTGTTGTGCCCTTAAACATGATAGAATATATAACGTATTATATTTTGTAAACTTTTTAAGAAAACCAAGATTTGTATCAGAACCTCAAATGGACTTAAGAAACTTTAAAATAAACGACTAATTTGAATAGGCCTTTTGTCTATAGCAGACCTGAGAATGTATAGAATAAATTTGGAGGATCATATCTCTATAAAATTGTGTTAAATGTATGTAAATTGTGTTATATGTATGTCTATGAAGGACTGGTAGCAGATCGTATGTCTGCAGAAAGTTTTAGAGGGTTTCGATCCATAAAGAATCTTATGCACTGTACAATATTTTTGTTGGGCGCCATCTAACTGAAGGAGATACATAGGTGTCTACTGATTTTCGAAGATCTGTATTTCCAACCATATGGCCAATGAGCTTATTGGCCTTTATTTTAAGGTAAGTTATTTAATTTTAAGTTATACAAACTGGGATTCAGCCTGACTATTTTGCAAAAACAAAATACAAATGGTATCCCAAATAAACCGCCAATACTACTAAAATTATACAATTAACTTATTTATAATTTCCTACGAATGAATCTCATCGAAAAATTGATTTCAGACCACATGTTACTTTGGATTAAATTCGCTTCAGACAATTTGGAGAAGAAAACTCTCGAAGAGAATAACCGATTTAATCCAAACTTGACATATCGTTCACAAAGGGCTATAATTTTGAAAACTTACAAAATTCATTTATAGCGAATCCACTTTGATTCATTACCAAACACACAATAAATACGATAAGGGGGCCTGTAGGACAAGTACATCGGGTACCTCCCCACATAGGGTGAACACTTTAATTTACATATTGGTGGGATTGGAGATTGGTGAATTATGTGTGGTCTTAAATTGGCAGCAACATACACAGTAATCCATCAGTGATCATAATGCAAAAACTACAATTTAAGGCTTCCATAATTATGATAGTATTCCATAATGACCGACCATATTGATGACGTTGTGACAAGAATCCACAATGCACCACGATCATGTAGAAGAAAATATTTTATAGGATCTTTATATTTGACCGAACTTAGCGTGCATTTTTTCAATCATCCAAAATGATTTATTGTTTTTAATGCATTCTCAAGTACGATTTATGCACTTTCTCATATGCTAAAACCACTCCGATCCAAACAGGGTCTGTGAACAGTCAAAAAACATATTCTTGATATGTTAGAAGCAGTTTTTTGGTGCCAAGCCAAGACTGTACGCGGAATAATCCTTAATTCCTCGCTTTGGCCCTTAAAAGGGACTGGTTTGAGCCCATTAGAGCTCCCGTTGTCATGATGCACAATGATTCAGCACCTCATGTTTGTTTTATAGATTATCAAGTTGTAGCATTCAAAATTTACAGGTGCTTAAACGGAACCGTCTTCACATGACCAGTTTTGGCGAAGAAATAGGCGACGATTTACTTCGGGTGCTTCTCCCAAAGACTGACACGTTCGACACACGTTGTCCTTGATAAACTTATAAATAGTAGATCGCAACTTTTCTGCTACAATACTACGAGTGCGAATAGATATTCTGTCCTCGAATCGATCGATCGTCTAAAACACTGGATTAATGCCTTCCAACTATCAACACATGATCAATTTTATTATACCCTATAGGTCCACTTTTTCTGGTAGCCTCCATATAACGGTACCTCCTTTTTTTCAGAGTACCAAATCTCTCTACAAAAAAATATCATTATAGGTCCATTTTTCGAATAACCCCCATATAAGGATACCCCCAATTTTCGGTATTTTGGGGTTCTTGAGCACGCTTTTCAACCGAATTCGCTACAATTTGGTATTTTGTAGTCGTATATGGAAACAAATTTCCATACCAAAAATGTTTAATAGTCGCCCCTTTTTTGTCGTTGTCCGCATATAACCCCCTTTTTATATTTTTTTTTTTTTTTTTTTGTGTTTTGTTCCCACGCCACTCTTAATCATTTCGATCGAGGGGGCCTCCTCCCCATAACGTAGGGAGTTAATTAACCTTATAATATATATATATATATATATATAATGTTGGGAAACACCGGCTACAGTAAACATCAGCCGGTTAAACAATTTAAAGTTAATTAATTAAACACAACAATAAAGACAAACACAAAACATAAACATCTGGCAACTGCTTGCACTCTACAGTTCTAAATTTAGAATAGAATTTTTAATTACATGTATTGGATCAGATAAAGAGATGCGATTATACAGATTGTTATATATTTCACATAGTGATCTAAAGGGATTACATAACTCATAATTAGATCTCACTAAAGGAAGATAAAGCGGTATATAATTACGAGTAAGACGTGAAGGTACATTAAACTTGATTTCACCGATTAGAAATTTCGAGTCAATTTGACCGCGTAAAAGTTTTATTAAAAATATAGATCTCAGCATTAAACGTCTTCGTTCTAGTGTTGGGAGATTAATAAGTTTTAAACGATTTTCATAAGGAGGGAGTCCTTCAACTGTACTCCAAGGCAAACCTCTAAGAGCAAATAAGAGAAATTGTGTTTGGACAGATTCAATTTTTTTAGAATAACAACTGTAAAACGGGCTCCACAATATACATCCATATTCTAATGTAGGCCGAACCAGACTAACAAATAAACGTTTAGTCACATAAGGGTCGTCAAACTCTTTAGACCATCGTTTTATGAATCCTAGTAAAGATTTGGCTTTATTTACACATGACTCAATATGCAAATTAAATCGCAATTTATCATCTAAGATAACACCAAGATCAACAAAGGAATCAACATTGTCTAATTTGTAAGAGCCTATAAAATAATTGGTAGGAATTGAACGACATTTAGAAAGGCATAATTTTTTACATTTTTTAAGATTCAGTGACATACCGTTAATACTGCACCAGTATTCAAGAGAGTGCAAATCATTTTGTAGATTAAGGGCTTGATTTAGTGAGTCTAAATTTCTGAAAAGTTTTACATCATCAGCAAACATCAACACTTTAGAAGATTGAATAACTGATGGAAGATCATTAAGGTATAACACAAATAATAGTGGACCTAAATGGCTACCTTGAGGAACTCCAGAATGAACATCAATATTTCTAGAGAAATTTGGCATAACGTACTTAATTGGGCCTAGAATATTATAAGATACGCTTTGAGTGCGGTTTTGCAAGTAGGATGAAATCCAAGTCAAAATTTTGAATGGAAAACCCATGGCGTCCAATTTAAATAATAAAAGTTTGTGTAACACCGTATCAAATGCTTTACTAAAATCAGTGTAAATTACATCTGTTTGTTGCTTTGTAGAAAATCCATGGTGTGCATGGCATGTTAATTCCATCAGATTAGTTAAAGTCGATCTCCCTTTTATGAAACCATGTTGACAAGGTGAAATTATTGGCGAAACGAAATGAATTATTCTATGTGATACTAGAAGTTCGAAAAGTTTTGGAATGGCGCTTAATTTTGCAATACCCCTATAATTTTCAATAATATTTCTGCTACCAGATTTATGTAAGGGGATAATGAAGCTAGATCTCCAGGACAGAGGAAAGTACCCTGTAGACAGCGAAAGATTAAAAATAGCAGTCAGGGGCTTATACAGTTCATAAGCACAAGTTTTCAATATATTCGCAGGCACTCCATCAGGACCTGGGGAGCAACAATACTTTATTGAAACTAAACCATTCAACACTTCATCTTCTGTTAGAAGAAAATTAGGGAAATTGTTTATTTTATCAATATTAAAAGCATACTTTGATGTAAATGTGAGTGTATATATCTACTTTGAAAGAAATTTGCAAACATGTTTGCTATTTCAACCGTATCAGCGGAATCTTTACTACCATACTTCATACTAATATAGTTATATGATTTGTTCCGTGTTTGTGTTTTGTTCTAAGACTCTGTTGTAATCATTTCATCTGCGGAAGATTCGAAAAAAAACTAGAACATAGGGTTTGTTAATTAACCTTATATATATATATATATATATATATATATATTCATATGAACTATAACCGGCATTTAAGCCTAGCCCCTGTGTGAGAGGTACCAGAAGGAGTCAACCGATATTCCCCATGTTCAAACTTGTACTAATTTTGGAAGAAATAATAAGATGGGCAAAGTTTGATTGAAATCAAAATTTTTTTGAAACAAATTTGGTCCAAAGAAACATGGGGTCTAGGACCAATATTTAGAACCATAATCGGTATGTAGAAATTTTGGCATAGGTACACTTTTTGGTATGTTCCCTATATTTTGTTTTCAAATACCTGTCAGTATATCTATGGTGGAGGGTATCCAAAGTTCGGCCCGGCCGAACTTAACGCATTTTCACTTGTTTATTCTTGTTTGATCGGGAGAAATCCAAATGGCCTTGTGTATATCGAGGTGCTTGATGTTGGTGCTAGTAACTACCATGTTCTTTGATGCCGCGAATTCGTTTCGTTTTCCTTTTCATTGCTTTTTCATAGCAGGTTGTATTTTTCGAGTGTGGGCAACTAACCCGACGCTGCAACCCATTTTTTTTTTGTCTATTACTTGCAGGTAGGTCAAGTTCGAAGATGGGCTATATCGGTCCACGTTTAGTCATAGTCCATATAAGGGTACCGTCCAATTTTTTGAGGTTCTTGAGCATGATTTTCTACCGAATTCGCTGAAATTTGGTACATTGGGTTCCTTTGGGTACTTAATGTCCCCCCAATTTACGGTATTTTTGGTACTTTAAGCGCCTTTATTAACCGAATTCGCTGAAAATTTTTACAATAGGTTCTTATTGGGTGCCAAATTTCTCCACCATAAATTATATAAGTGCATTTCTTCGGGTAGGCCACATATAAGGGCACCCCCAATTTTCGGTATTTTGGGGTTCTTGAGCGCGTTTTTCAACCCAGTTCGCTGAAATTTGGTATATTAGGTTATTTTTTGGTACCAAATGTCTCCACTAAAAATTATAAATGTAGGTCCACTTTTTCTTGTAGCCCCCATATAACCGAACCCCCCAATTTACGGTATTTTGGGGGGTTTTAAGCACGTTAAAACGAATTCGCAGAAATTTTAAGTATATACCCATTTTTTCGGATAGCCCCAATATAAGACACGCTCAATTTTCGGTAATTTGGGGTTCTTAAGCGAGTTTTTCAGCCGAATTCGTTGTAATTTGGCATTTTGTGGTCGCGTATTGTAAGGAATCTTCCTACCAAAAATTCTTTATATACGCTCCCTTTTAGGGGTAGTTCTCATATATATTAAAATAGTTAGCTGATTAGTTCCGTTTTTAGGGGTTGTCCCCATATAGGCGTATTCTACCATAGTATAGTCGTTACTCAAAATAGTCAGTTTTACCCTACAAAATATGGAATTCTAAGACGATATAACCATCGTTTGTAATATTTCCGCTTTCTGAGGAAACCGTGATAAAAAAAAAACTCGAAACTGACGATAATGAAATATATCGGGCAGCATGTAGACATCCCCCAATATAATTATACCTCCTGAAGCAATGAATTTAGGCACAAAACCATGGTATAATAATAAAAGGTAACAGCAAGTGTTGTTGTACAAAAAACGATACAACAACCACATGGAAATTTGTTGTTGTAAGTTCTACTAGTGTCAACTCATTTGACAGAAAAATGTAAACAAACAAAACAAATTATCATCAAATTATTTTTATTTTGAAAATGGAATATTTTCGAATCCTCAAAATAAAAATTGAAAAACATGAATGAAAATCTATCAAATTTATATTTCTATCGCTTCCACATCTTTCCTTTAATTGAGCCATTGCCATATATATGTGGAACACATATGACAATGCTGGGAATAGCGAGTAATTCCTTCAAGAAAGATTTGCTTCCTCAAACTTTCCCAGCAGGCAGATTGAGTAAATTGAATACGGGAGCACATTAATAAAGAACAATTTCAAATTGTATGCGTTCCAAATTTTCCTGTTGGGTGATTTTTAAAAACATAATTTGTCAAATTCATATTGACACTAGTATTACGTTGGAATCAAATCAGCTGGGATTTGCTGTTACCTTTTATAATTGTACCATGGCACAAAACATAAATATTGGGTTCGAAATTGATATATGTCGGTCATTAATTAATTAATGCTGAATTTTAGGCCATCAATATTCGCAAGCGTTTTTGTTGACTTATCTATTTAAAATCTGAATAACCTGGCTAAATTTGAACCGATTAAAAAAGACGTTAATCAGTCATCTGTGAAAAATAGTGTTGATTACACGTTCGCGTTAATTAGCATCAAACTTGTCAATTCCTACTTCTTTGCACCAATAATAACCCTAGTGGTGACAATTGGCTTAAAGTTAAATAGAACATCAATGAGTAATTTCATCCGCTCAAATAAAACTATGTTTCTATATTGGTCCCTTTTACGTATAATAAGAAAATCGCCCATGTGGGATATGGTTATTCGTTCCAGGCTTCTGAATCGCATCCTTAATTGATTCCTTTGAATCAATCTTATTTAGGGGGAATATCAATATTACCAATATAATCAAAGTGCACCACAGATTCCACCTGACGATTTGCATTTGTTCTCTTTAAATTGCAAATATAAAGAAAAAAACAAAAAAAAATATTTGCCAAATTTTCACTGATTAAGTCCTTAAGGACTTCAATTTAATATAAAGTTAAATGTCCTTTGGACATTGCAAATCAATTGTTCTTTATCATGTGTAAGCATTTTCGAAACACTCACCAAAAAAAATATCGAAGGAAGAGGCTAAACCATTTGATGGCCCCACAATACTAAAGTGCGTTTCTTTCTCTCTCTCTCTCTCTCTCTCTAAAAGAATTATAGCCATAATAGAGATAATAAAACTTTGATTGTGGGCTGAATTTTATTGCATAGAACTGGCAATGATTTATCGAAATTACGATGCAGTCTATTGTGTGTGTGAGTGGTAAAGCCAAATGGGAGTCTAACGCAGTATTAGCAAAAAGGCCAACATCCTACCACCCGAAAAAACCGAAACAAAATAAATTTACAAGCATAATTTATGTGATGACAAATCGTGATTATAAAATATGTACGATATTTAGACAAATTGCTTAGACAGGGGATATTATCTGAAGACGGACATTTGGAAGAATTCTTAGAAGGAATTTAAGAAAACCTCGCTGAATGACATTTTTCAAAATTTGGGGGATATTAACTTCTGCAGCAGAAATATGTATCTTCAGAATTTCTGTAACCCAGTACAGCATACATGATCTACTGGACCTTATTTTAAATGGTCTTTTAAGTACCAACAATTTATATGGGCAAACTCCTGAGGGGTTATAAAAACTACACACTTGTAAAATTTCCATAGTATTATAGTCCTCAGTTTTTAGCAAGCTTCGAAGATGTTGAAAGGATTTTGTTTCATCTCCCCAATTTTCTACATAGTTTTAGTTTTTCCAGCCTTTATTTCACAGCAACACAACCCAAGCGTTCGATTTACCTTTACCCCTTCAAAATATAACACTTAATTCATATTCACACTTAAAAGCTGTTATAAATCATCACTTTCTAATAACGTCATTAAAATCACTCTCTAAACACACTTTCAACCTTTTTCTAACCTGTGAATATTTTCTAACATTTCCTAACCTTTTGTGGTGCCTTTTTGTAATCGCTCTTATAATAGCGATGATGATGTTGTTGATTAAATTGATGATGATAGTCCTTCATCCTTTAACTGTTGTTTGTGTAGATCCTGATGAGGCAAATATTGTTGATGATGTTTTTATTGGGCTGATGGGCCGGAGGATGGAACACACATAAATTTACCCTCGTCGCTAAAGACTCACACTCCACCCAGTTAAATAAACGGAGAATAAAGGAAGAAAAACGTAAAACAAATTGCTCATCATTTATGCCAAGCATAATCACTATATCCTGTTGTAGTATTTGTTGTTTTTGTTGTAAAGAATTTTGTAGCGATTTGTTTTTTTTTCTCGAAATAAATTGCCAAAGGCGTAGTTGAAAATATTTGCTCAGTAAGGAAATTTCTTTGAAATATAAACCTCTGATAAGTGTTTCTTTTTGACTGACAAAGCTGAAGAGGATATTTAAATTTTATTTTACCATTTCAATAACCGGAAGATTTCAATATACATCAACGTAAGACATTATTAAATATGCTGTCTGTTAAAATTTCGATAAAACATGGATAATTATTAGAGCTATAATACAATTTTAATAGACTGACTAACAATATTATATATGGGGGAGACCGGGGCAGCATTGGAGTATCATCGGGAATGAAGTTTTCGATATGAAGCTTTCATTGTAACTAGTGCTTTTCAGTGAGATCCATGGGTATCGAATATCAAAATAAGTGTCGCACAGTTTTAAATCTCTTATTAATAAACTTATTTATTCCATATCGTAAGTATTTCGTCTATAAAACTTTTATAATTTTATGTAGTATTATGAAAAATTCATTAATTTCAATATATTTCCTTGTAAAATATATAAAAATATAATGTATTTATAATATAAAAAAAATAAAAAGGAACTGTAGAAAGTACCTTTGTAGATTCGGCATTTTAAAGTGGGGTACAATCGACCATATACAGAAAGTGGTATATCTGCGTCCTTTAACTATTTTTGGGGTTTTCTTTAAAAATATCCCCTTAATAGGGTTCGCCTTGAGACGTAAACGTTCCCCGCCAATAGCCTTAAACGTCAAACATTGAGTCGCATATTAAAATAAAATAGAAAATTAAGAGGATCTGAATTCTAGGACTGATTGCAATGATCTTTATCAGGCTATGCCTATGTTAAGTCATCGAATTTGACTTTTTTGACAAAACAGTAAAACTATTTAACTCAGACTAATGTATCATATGTTTTAGTACGGTTTTTTATATTTAAGGTCAGAGGACGATAACCTGCCACAAAGACTTTATATCTCTTAAATAAGTACTGAGATATAGAGCTCTAAACAAAAAGTGCAGATGTTGCCCCAGCCTCAATCCAAGGATTATGGTCCAACAAGTTTGTATAACAAACTCATAAATATGATTTTTTTCCAACAACGTTCAGTTTCAAAACCTAGTACCAAGTTGTGTCAGAGAATATTTTAAGGGGTCAATTATTAATCGACGCCTTGATATATTCTTTATCGATCTATTCATAAACTTAAAAGTTATTGCCGATAATATGAAAATAGTCGTTAAAAATAGTACGGAAAACTTTTATAAACTAAAGTAAATTGACTAAAATAACTGATGAGAAAATTGGAATTAGTGTCACCTTCAACCAATTTGGCTGTAATTTTGTATTTTGGGTTCTCATTGCGTAGTACATGTTCCTAACAAAAGTGATCAATTTTGGTCCACTATTTGGGTAGCCCCATATACCCCAATGTGGTTGTAATTTAGTATTTTGAATTCAAATGGGGTGTGAAATCTTCGTACTAAAACTATCCATATTGTACCAAAAACTTATGTTTCGGGTTAAACCCCACATATGTAACATTGGGGATTTAAAGCCTGCTTTTCAACCAAATCGGCCACAATACATAAATCAACGATTACCTTTTATTTGGTATTAAATACTGAAATGAAATGTTTAATTATACCCTACACCTCTATATTGTCAGGGTATTATAGCTTTCTGTGGCCCCAAGAGTTTGTATCGCCGCGATATATTGTGTACCGATCGACAAGCTGAGTCGACATGGACATGTGTGTCCGTCTGTCTCGATAAAGGCCACAGTTATGACTATTGAAGAACATAGACCCAAAAAGTTGATAGTAAATCAAGACGAGTGGCTGACCTTTAAATTCATACCGATTACAGCGATGTATCTACTCGGATGTGGGAGTTATACTTAAATATTAACAGACTGTCGTATTCTGATATTATTTAGTAACCCACTAGCACTCTAGGGGGTAGTGCTAATAGCTATGGAATTTTACATGAAGTTCCGGTTGGGGCCAAGGATCAGATGTTATATAGAGGATAAAAAAATGTACCGATTTTTTGTCTGGTTTTCTAGTCTGTCCAGAGGATATAATTATAAACCGAACATCACAAGTTTTTCACAGGGATGGGGATATGTTTTATAATGATCGGCTAATATTTTGGTTAAAAAGAACCAAAATATGTGTGTGTAAAATAAGAAAAATTGTAATCATATGATATAAATGTTCAGGGTAGGAAAGTTGTTGGCCTCTAATCGGTCAAGAGAGTGCAAATATCGAAAACTAGTGTTCAGGCTCGGAAAATAGATCCGCAGAAAGTTAAACTTCTGTGGTACTACTCCGATGTTTGATACGCCACTTTTGATTCATTATATTTCCAAATTATGATTTTGTAAAAAAATTAACCGCCATTTTTGATTCATCCTATTGATTTTTTTATACCCTTCACCACACTGTGGTACAGGGTATTATGTCTTTACGAATATGCATAGAATCACTTTCTGAGTCGATTTATGAATGTCCGTCCGTCCGTCTGTCCATATTAAATTGTAAACAAAGTGCAGGTCGCAAGGACGAACCTAATTCAAATTGGGAAAATCGGTTCAGATTTAGATATAGCTACCATATAAGGTAAATGGTGTACCAAAGACCCTTAATATCATTCGATTTGCACGAAATTTGGCATATGGTACTGAATTAGGTTCAGAATGATGCGTCCTATGTTTCGTGAAAATCGGTTCAGATATAGATGTAGTCCCATATATTTTTTCGTCCGATTTTTTGTAAATGGTGCACCAAAGTCCCTATATATCCTTCGATTTGCACGAAATTTTGCATAACTTAAGGAATTACGCCTAGATTCCGTGAAAACCGGTTCAGATTTAGTTATAGCTCCCATATATAGATATATTCGTCCGATTTTGAGTAAATACTGCATCAAAGTCCCTATATATCCTTCGATTGGTCCAAATTTGGCATAGCGTACTGAATTGAGCCTAGAATGATGTGTGGTAAGTTTCGGAAAAATCGATTCAGATTTCGATTTAGCTGGAACAAACTCCCAATATTTATTGCGTTTTATTGTAATTGGTGCAGATGCAGCCATAGCTTCCACATGTATTTCGAATTCTGATTAAAATTAAATTTTTAACATTAATTTTGCTATAAAGCATTTTCCATAAATTTGTCCGCTGGTACGCATACGATACTAAATCTGGGCGAATAAAATTAAATTTATCATAGGTTGCAGAAAGACAGGAATATGTTCCTTCGATGGAAAATTGCCATGTAATTGTAAGGATACATATGTACAATATACCCAAAGTAGTGAAGGGTATCAGTCCGACTTTACTACTTCCCTTACATTACTACTGTGGTACAGGGTATTATGTCTTTGTGTGTTTGTAACAGGCACAGCTCACTTATTTGGCCCACGGACGAACCCAATTGAAATTGGGAAAAATCGGTTCAGATTTAGATATAGCTCCCATATATATATTTTCGCCCGATTTAAGGTAAATGGTGCACCAAAGTGGCTATATATCTTTCGATTTGCACGAAATTTGACACAACGTACTGAATTAAGTCTAGAATGATGTGTGCAAAGTTTCGTGAAAATCGGTTCAGATTTAGATATAGTTCCCATATATATCTTCGTCCGATTTAAGGTAAATGGTGTACCAAAGTCCGTATATATTTTTCGATTTGCACGAAATTTGGCATTGCGTGCTGAATTAAGTCTAGAATGATGTGTGCAAAGTTTCGTGAAAATCGGTTCAGATTTAGAAGTAGCTCCTATATATAGTTTCGCCCGATTTAATATAAATAGTCCACTAAAGTCCTTATATATCTTTCGATTTGCACGAAATTTGACACAACGTACTGCATTCAGTCTAGAATGTGCTCAGTTTCATGAAAATCGGTTCAGATTTAGCTAAAGCTCCCATATATATTTTTGTCCGATTTAAGGCAAATGGTGCACCAAAGTGGCTATATATCTTTCGAATTGCACGAATTTAGGGTACTGAATTAAGTCTAGAATGATGTTTCTAAGCTTCGTGAAAAGATCCCTTTGACACAACGTACTGAAGTAATATAAATTAGTCTCTGGCAAGTTTCCCTGAAATCGGTTCGGATATAGACATAGATATAGACATAGAAAAAACACGCGACGTCTGTTAGGATACATATGTTGAATATACCCAAAATAGTGAAGGGTATCATATAGTCGGCCCAGTCCGACTTTACAACTTTGCTTACTGGTTACAGACTCGTAATCATCGTCACCGAAACCCTTATATGTGATATTTATTTATTTCATAAGCCCACGATGCATCTGTGGAATATACCCAAAGTGGTGAAGGGTTTCATATAGTCGGCCACGTCCGACATTACTTCTTTCCGTACTGCTGTTTATTTCATCAGACCTATTGTAATTGTTTTCATAAAAACTTGATATAATTTATGAATCCTAAGACCATAACGAGCTTGGCTTCTGTATATTGTTTCGATTTACATACATGCCGCTCCTGTTTCTACGTCTTGTCCTGCTGTTATTGCTACAATTTTATTGCAACGGTTCAATTTCAATCTGATTATGAAGAATTTATTTTGTTCGGGCCGTTGACGTTAAGCCTGTGCATGGAACTAATCCTGTTTAAGGTCATAAGCCTCTGTTAACTGTTTTTTTTTTTTCTTAAACAAAATTTTGCTGTGCTATACATATGAACAACATGGGGTATACAATACAAATTGTACGGCGGTATGTTAAATTTGTCCGACAGTTGGTTACAAATGTTATATTACCGGTTGATGTCCTTCTTCTTTGCGACAAATATTCTTTGATTGATTTCTATGTTTGAAATTGTAAAAAAGAAGACATTTATAAAGTTCAGCCTGACAAATGTTGTTGTGGTCGTACCATTAAAGATTTCGGTCCTTTTTAAACTCAAACCCCTTTGGAATGTGCAAAGAATAATTTTATTTGATCTGTAGATTGTTAGGCAAAATTTCTTAAATTTCATGATAATACTACATACATAATAATACTACATCCAGTTTGTAGTATAATTTTGTCGAAGAAGATATTGCTCTCTATAGGGCATTTAAGAATCGACCAGGCTCTGCATACACTTTTTTTCCTAACAAAAAAAAAATCTCATATACTTCCGACCGTTTTGTGTTACATTCCATTCCATACGGGTTTGGCTAAAGTCCATTGGATGCATGCTTGCTTGGTTCTTTTTTTTGTAGTTTGTCTATATGCTACGCATGGGAACTGCTCTTACAATAAAATGTTTGTGCGTTACTTAGGCTGGGTATGGTTGGTCATAATGCCTGTGTAATTTTGCATTATGTCTAAGTTTACATCTAATTTGAACAGTGCTTTTCTACATCTGTACATATTCACACATCCGCATTCCCTTCCTTATCTCACCACCCCGATTAAATGGGTAAATTTTGTATTGCTGACCAGTCACAATGAGTTGTAGTAGCATCAGTGTGTGTGTAGTTGTTGTGCCTGAAATCCAAATGCTTGGTAAGGGTAGTTAAAACCTCAAGGGGTTATTTGTTATGCCCAAATAAATATGCAATAAATTTAATATCAAAGTATTTAATCAGATATAATTTTATTATGTTCCCATTCTATGTGCTATGCTGTGCCGTGCTGTTTTTGGAGAATTTATTTCTCCCAGCGAAAATGGAATGAGTTTCTATGGTTGGAGTGTATGTGAATATGTTTGTTTGAATGTATTAGTCCCCGACCATTTGTATTTTTGTTTAGTTGAGTGTTTGTGAGTATGTCTACTATATCTTTCCATATTCGAAGTGATTTATTAAGTCGATTTTACGCATTGTCCTGTGCATATTGAGAGATTAATGATAACACAAAAATTAAGAGACAATTTAAAGAAATTCCAATTAATTGCAAAATAATTTCAAGATATTTGTTTGTCATATAAAAATAAATAGATTGAGGCAAAAGATCTATATTCTTAATAAAACTTTTACGTGGTCAAATTGACTCGAAATTTTTAATCGGTGAAATCAAGTTTAATGTACCTGCACGCCCTACTCGTAATTATATACCGCTTTATCTTCCTTTAGTGAGATCTAATTATGAGTTATGTAATACCTTTAGATCACTATGTGAAATATACAACAACCTGTATAATCGAATCTCTTTATCTGATCCAATACATGTAATAAAAAATGCTATTCTACGTTTAGAACTGTAGAGTTCAAGCAGTTGCCAGATGTTTATGTTGAATTAACATTAAATGTTATAACCGGCTGATGTTTACTGTAGCCGGGGTTTCCCAAGATTACTAACCCTCAATAATCCCCTCGGTCGGCAGGGGCGGGTAAGAGTGGCGTGGGAACGATCGAAAAAAAAAATTGGCATTGTACTAGGAAAGACAGAATGTGTCTGAAAGTCATCTTTAAAATGAATCCACATGAATGAAAACCTTTCATCAAAAATCTTTAAGGAAGTGAACAACGTTGGTTCTGGTCAAAAAGCCGGCGTCGTCGGGGTACTGTCAATTGAAGATATGTATCGAGTCATGTGAACCGTTACCATGTGCCGCAATGATGTTATGCACCATGCCATTAATTCGACCTCAGCATTAATTTGGTTAAAACCACTCTAGATTGTCTCATTAACTTATTTTATCGATCAAGAGGTTATCTTCATCAGCTCACCAAGTACTAACGGCTTGTGAAATGAGAAACTACGACGATTCCGTTAACATCGTGGCAGACATTTGTCATAAGGAACCAGTAAGGAAAGTAGTAAAGTCGGACTGGGCCAACTATATGATACCCTTCACCACTTTGGGGATATTCTACATATGTATCTTTACAGATGTCGTCATTTCGAAGGAACATTGACATGAAATTGAACGAACTTAAAAATGCGATCTTTATCTATAAGTAAACCGACTAACATCAATCCTTACACATGCCATTTTGCAATGTATTCCATACTTAGTAAATAGACTTTAAGGACACTTTACACACTCTATTTGATATGCTTCACAGTTTAAAAAGTAATATCAATCAAGCACCCATTGATTATTTGGTGTTCAATTAACATGAAGAGGTCGAAATTATATATGGAAGCTATTTCATATCTAAATCTGAACCGATTTCAAGGAAACTTGCCAGACATTAAATTATATTAACTTCAGTACGTTGTGTCAATCGATCTAGCTATGGATCTTTAGTGCACCATTTACTTAAGATCCGACGGGAATATATATAGAGGTGTATGTAAATCTGAACCGATTTTCACGAAACTTTGCACACATCATTCTATATTTACTTCAGTACGTTATTGAAAGATATATGCGGACTTTGGTGCACTATTTACATAAAATCGGGCGAAACTATATATGGGAGCTCTATCTAAATCTGTACCGATTTTCACGAAACTTAGCACACATCATTCTAGACTAAATTCAGTACGCTATACCAAAATTCGTGCAAATCGAAAGATTTTGAGGGACTTTGGTGCACCATTTACCAAAAATCGGATGAAACTATATATGGGAGCTATATCTAAATCTGAAGCGATTTTCACGAAACTTAGCACATATCATTCCAGACTTAATTCAGTACTCTATGCAAAAATTCGTGTAAATCGAATGATTTGCAGGGACTAAAGTCCGTAAATCGGACAAAAATATATATGGGAGCTATATCTAAATCTGAACTCAATTTCAATAGGGTTCGTCCTTGGGCCAAATAAATGAGCTGTACCAAATTTCAGCCAAATCGGATTATAAATGCGACCTGTACTTTGTTTAGAATTTAACATCAACAGACGGACGGGCGGACATGCATAGATCGGCTCAGAAAGTGATTCTATGCATATTCTCAAAAGGAACCATGGGTCTATCTCGATTTCTTTTGCATGTTACAAACATATGCACAAAGAGATAATACCCTGTACCACAATGTGGTGAAGGGTATAAAAAGTCCGTCACTACAAGAAAAGGGGTGTTCTGGTGTGACGTCAAATGTCCGAACCATGACACGGTTGAATTTAATTCGTAGATGCAATTTTCCAACAACATATCAAGTAAGGACAATACAACGGCGAAACGCGGAGTGTATTATCTCTGCGGCTTTCCTTTTCATTGCAGGTATTCTACCTATGTTAATGTTCCTGAAATTAATTTATGCTACTCGAACATCAGGAGAATTAATTAATTCTCTGAATCGACGATTGGCTAGAGGCTATGAACTCGGGTGATCTATTAGTCACTTGCTAAGGAATAGATGTATAAACTGTAGCCTACAATACATAAATATCAGGGACAACGTAGGACATAGGACACAGCAGGAATGGATTTTATCACCACTGCTATGGTTTATTACTATCAATGGTCTCTTAAGGACCTTAACTTAGCAGGGATTTGAAACCGTCTGTTATGCAGACGACGTTATAATACTTTTGAGGGAAAAAATTCTAACCTAGGTATTCGATCTGTGTTGATGTTCCGGAAATTCATTTATGCTATTGGAACATCAGGTGAATAACCCAATTCTCTAAATCGACGATGGGCTAAGAGGCTATGAATTCGGGTGATCTGTTAATGAATATTTTACCCCTATGAAATGACAGACTGTCAAGTTACTCTGTCAATGCCATAATCACAGTCAAGAGAAGGGTATAAAAAAGATCGGGACATTTTTATGGGGATTATATCGAAATATGGACCTATGCTGTAAATTTTCCGCAAAAAAATATCTTCCCACAGACAACGCGGAATACACCCTATAAGCCTCAAGAGTTTTTTAACGGCAAGAAATATTGGTCCTAGACCCTATCTGAGTCTATATAGGTATATGTGTCCGACCGTCTGTGGGGTATAGCATGGTCGGACCATCTGATTATACGGCTCCGCTTACTGTTTTTTTATGACAAATAGATTTTTATGTTCGATGTCATTGAATTCCAATTTGAGGATGAAGGAATACTAAATGGATCTACATATTCCAATAGGATTTAATAATATAATATAATTTTCAGTGGTAGCTTTGGGGGTATAGCATGGTCGACCCATCTGATTATACGGCTCCGCTTACAGTTTTTTTTACCAAAAATAGATTTTTATTTTCGATGTCATCGAATTCCAAATTTCAGTCCTTTCAGCCCAGTGTGGTGGTGCCGTAGTATGCAGGCTATATATGTGGGGCTATTACAGCAGACAGACGAGCATGGCTGAATCGTAGCCATCGCTCATAGTCAATCTATGATCTCAATGGACCTGAATGTCTCCGATTAATTAAAACGAACCATATTAGGGGCAATATAAACCTACGGAACGATTATTTACACCCACGTATTTGGAAAATTTTGAAGTCTGGTAACCGAAAGGGCTCAAAGTGGAGTAATTTCAGTTATATGGGAACTATATCGAAAAAATATGTGGCTTCCAACTAATTGGGGACATTTTGGGCCGAATCTCTATATGAGGTCCAAATTGTATTATTCAATTGATGTCGACTTCTTTAAAATTTTTTCATATATCCTGATTTTTTCATATATCCATCACAATATAATTGCTACTTAGTTACATTTTCGACTTTTCACCGATATTTAAAATACAAATCCATTATGCAGTTGAACTTTCGCCCAAAACAAACTTCCCAATTCTTTGTTATTTTAAGCATTTAAGCACTTCCGGACTTCATTGAAATTCGTGTCAAAGAAATTAAAAGTCATTTATACAAAAACAAAGAAAAACGACCAAAAACAATTTTGCAACGTCTTAAGTTTGGAAACAATACAATATTTGTTTTTTGTCCACGGGCAGTGGTGTAGTTTAAACGGGGAGATTTTCAGAAAGAGGGTTTCTAGGGTGGACCAAAATATTACAATGAATAGTCTTAAATAATTCGGGGGGAAATTTAGTTTTGCAACTAATCCTTCCTTTCTGAGTATTATCCACGTCTCTTTGATTCTTCGACTTTACTGTTGTTTACCCCCATCGAGGATTTCATTGTGGCCACCCTGTTGCGGACCTTCTTTGCAGATGTTTATTTTGTGTGCCCATTTTCTGTACGTTTTGTATTTCCGGCAATTAATCACTTTCAAGTGAAAATTCCTTCAAATAAACTGTAAATTACTTGACAAAAGACGACACACACAAATACACAACCAAAGCTTAAAATACATTTTCTTTCTTTGGAGGATTTCAGGCTACCTGTTCCTTTGGCCAAGTTATGGTTGTTAGAAGCAACCAAATATGAATTGTCCTGCTTTTTCACCCCACCCATATTCTCAAAATACCCGGTATTTTTATTTAACCTAAAGTACATGAGGTTATGCCTAGCCTTTACTTATGCGACATCAGTGTGCGCACGTGTGTGTATGTGTCAGTGTACATTAAACGGAAACGGATATGTAAATGTTGTTTGAATAATAAATGATGGTGCAGAATACTTTTTTAATAGTTTTTTCCTTTCCCTCGTTTTGTTGTTGGGTTTTTTCTGCTACACACAATGAAATTGAATAAAAACGAACGTATGAATGTCATTTGAAACTAAAACTGTTGCAAACAAAAGGCGTTAGAAAAAAACCCATCAGGAAAACGTCAACCCATAGTGACATTCTGGCACAAGAGGTCGGAATAATATGTTGGTTGAATTATGAATAGAAAAACTTTTTTGTTTTTTGTATATCGGTAATAGCTATAATGATATGTGTTGTTTTATCATATAAAATAATCGACATAAGTCATTATGTCGACTGACATCCGAATGTAAACGTCTGCATTGTAAACGGAATGAGTAATAGCGTTGTCGAATTCGGCCTTGTTGAATTTGTTATATATTCAACCACGAATGAAATATTTTTTGACGGATATGCAGCTGAAACCTCCAAATAAGAAATGTGTTTTCTGTTATCCACTAAAAAGTTCAAATATTCCGCAATTGGTAAGAAATTTCCAGAACTTAAAACTATTAATTGCAAGGACGAATACGAAGAATTTCAAACAACCCCTTTAGGTACCTCCACCACAAATGGCAATTTTTTTAAATATATTCTGCGAACGAAAGATCCTTTTTGAACAACAAATATTTCAAATAATAGCGATCCCATTGCGAGACCACAAAATCTTGGGTCCTTTTAACAGCATCTTCTGGGGAAGAAAATCTTTGACCATGCACGAGTAAAAATCAAGACATTGGGCGCCAACTCAGGGCTATAAGACGCACTTTGTCGGGAGTTCATATTAACAGCCATTTCATGACCCATATAATGGGTCATGAAATTTTCACTCTTTATACGGCAGGCTAAAGGAAACGAGATAGACACATGGTTCCTTTTGAGAATATGGATAGAATCACTTTCTAAGTCGATTTATGCATGATTCGAATTAGATGAAATTTGACAAAGCTCATTTATTTGGCCCAAGGACGAACCCCATTGATATTGGAAAAAATCGGGTCAGATTTAGATATAGGTCCAATATATTATCGTCCGATTTAATGCAAATGGTGCAGAAAACTCCCTATATATCTTTCAATTTGCACGAAATTTGACATAGCGTACTGAATTAAATCTAACATGATGTGTGTTAAGTTTCGAGAAAATCGGTTCAGATTTAGATATAGCTCCAATATATATTTTCCTCCGATTTAATGTAAATAGTATACCAAAGTACCAACATCAATTCTCATACATTTGCCCCTTTGTACGCAAACGACTCTAAATCTGTCCGAATCAAATGCAATTTAGTATAAGTTGACATAAAATTGTTAGGATACATATGTACAATATACCCAAGGTGGTGAAGGGTATCATATAGTCGGCCCAGTCCGACTTTGCTGCTTTCCTTACTGATTATTTACTCCAGACATAGTGGAAGATGGAAATGGAGAATCCAATTTGAAAATAAAATTGGCTCTAGTTATTCGCCCTTTCTAGTATATATCGAATAGCGAACTAATTACTTCTATCTCTCCTATTGAGAGATCTCTAAGACATGATGTTAGAAGCCTTCCAACAGCATCTTCGGGCGAAGAAAGCATTTGACCATACACCAATAAAAATGTCATTTTGCACAGCTTAATGCGACTGCAGCAAATGTTTGGAGAGAAAGTTCATCAATTACGAATACTTCGATGCGCCGGATTTTTTTAAGGACCAATTTATACTGAGATTAAAGGTACATGTAGAATTTGTTTTAAATAGGTCCATGTTTTTTTTTTTACAAAAATCTATATAGGTTTTATTTATTTATTAATCTTCCTGTCTGTAATATGGTGCAAGGTTTTCACAGGGTCCATGAACTGAAATAGCTCCCATATAGGAGTGCCGATGGAATTCGGAATTTGGTATGTCATATGGTTTAGAAAATATAAGACGTTCTTAGTGGTACGATAATAACTAAAGTGTCGTTATGTTCGGCTGGTCCGAACTTTTTAAACCAGGCTGGACTTTACATGTGGACTATGTAATTGCATTATATGGTAGTAGGTTGTTCATGCTCTGAAAAAAATATTCCAATATATGTACCCTATATCAAAACATGGACCTCTATTCATCATTTTCTGTACGTATCTCTATGGCGGCCTTCAAGAACCTTTTATGCTAAATTACAATCACATCGGTGGGGAAAATAAGGGCTACTGAGAATCATGGTCCAATATTAATAATTTTTGGTTGGAAATTTGCTGCCCAATGAAATTACAGCCACTCTGGACGAAACACGTGCCCAAACTCCCCAAATACCAAAACTTGGGACGTAACGTTTTATAGGAACCGGTTCAGTTTTATAAACATTTTCGTCAGATTATCTCTAAATGGTGCACACACTCCCAATATTTATCCGATTGCGACAATATTTTGCGCAGCCTATTAAATTTGGTTCAGTTTGATGTCTGTGGAGTTGTGTTGAAATCGGTTCAGTTTTAGAAATAGTTTTCATATTGGGATCTAGCGTTTTATAGGAATAGTTTCAGATTTATACACATTTTCGTCAGATTTCATCCAAATGGTCCCCCAAACTCCCAATATTTATCCGACTACCACAAAATTAAGATAAAGTTTTGTTGAAATAGGTGCAGATTTAGATATAGCTCTCATATATAGGTACGTCCGACTTTTTCTATAGAGTGCACCGAACTCCCAATTTTTGTCCGATTGAAACAAAATTTTGCACAGCTTATAGAATTAGGTGTAGTTTGATGTCTGTGAAATTTTCTTGAAAGCGATTCAGATTTATAAATAGATCCCATATATAGTCTTGTCCGATTTTATGTAAATGGTGCACCAAACATTCACGGTTTGTCCGGATGAGACGAAATTTTGCATAGCATATTGACTTTATAGTGATGTGTACTAGGTTTTGTAAAAATCGTTTCCCATTTATTTATGTCTGGTTTGTTCGCCTTACATAAAATATTGCATAGCGTATTGGGTTGAAATCGGTTCAAGTTTAGATATAGCTTTCATATATATTTCCATCCGGTGTTCCAAAAAACTAAAATTTATCCGATTGGGACGAATTGTTCCACAACGTACCAAATGAAACTTAGAATAATGTTTATTGGATTTTTTAAAATATATTCAGATGTTGGTGTAACAGTTCTATATTTTCGTCCGAATTAATGCAAATTGTGCATCAAATAATAAGCTCTTCTCCGATCGAGGATACCAAATGACGGATGCCACGTTTGCTCAAATACGCACAGATTTACATAAGCTCCAATACATAATTTTGTTCGATTGTAAATGGTACACTAAAGAACCCAAGTTTGCCCGATCAACTTTATATTTATACCCTTCACCACACTGTGGTACAGGGTATTATGTCTTTGTGCATATGTTTGTAACAGGCAAAAGGAAACGAGATAGACACATGGTTCCTTTTGAGAATATGCATAGAATCACCATCCGTCCGTCCGTCCGTCTGTCCATGTTAAATTGTAAACACAGTACAGGTCGCATTTATTATACGAATTGGATGAAATTTGGCATAGGTCACTTATTTGGCCCAAGGACGAACCCTATTGAAATTGAGAAATATCGGTTCAGATTTAGATATAGCTCCCATATATATTTTCGACCGATTTAATGTAAATGGTGTACCAATGTACCTATATATCTTTCGATTTGAACGAAATTTGGTACAGCGTTCTGAATTAAGTCTAGAATGATGTGTGTTAAGTTTCCTGAAAGTCGGTTCAGATTAAGATATAGCTCCCATATATATTTTCGTCTGATTTAATGTAAATGGAGACCCAAAAACCTTATATATCTTTCGATTTAAACGAAATTTGGTACAGCGTACTGAATTTGTTCTAAAATGATGTGTGTTAAGTTTCCGGAAAATCGGTCCAAATTTAGATATAGCTCACATATATATTTTCGTCCGATTTAATGTAAATGGTGTATCAAAGTCGCTATATGTATTTCACGAAATGATTTGCACGAAATTTGGCATAGCGTACTGATTTAGATTTAGATATAGCTCCCATATATATTTTCCTCCGATTTAACGTAAATGGTGCACCAAAGTCAATATATACCTTTCGATGTGCACATCATATCGTAATGAATTAGGTCTAGAATGATATGTGTTAAGTTACGTGAAAATCGGTTCAGGTTTAGATTTAGCTCCTATATATTTTTTTCTTCCTATTTTTTGTAAATTGTGCAATAAAGACCCAAAGTTTGTCCGATTGTCACACAATTTTATACAATGAACTGTAGTTAATATAAGTTAATCTCTGGCAAGTCTCATTGAAATCGGTTCACATTATATATATACATATATATATATATATATACTATATCAACTCTATATCTGACCAAATGAAAAATTTAGTATAGGTTGCAGAATGACATGTTCAACGTCTGTAAGGATTCATCTGTTGAATATATCCAGTCGGCCCCGTCCGACTTTACTACTTTCCTTACTGGTTTTTTCATAGGTTTCAGAATCGTATGCACCCAAGTGGTGAAGTAGTGTCTTTTGTGGTTTTCTCATTGGAAAATATCGTTCGATCATATAACCCCCTTATAAAGATTCAGGTCCTCTTTGAGTATTTCGATGATCCTAGACACATTTTTCAACCGATGTTAATATTACGAAATTGAATACGAAAATATATTACGAAATGGTTTTTATTTGACATTTAGGGTCTTAACCCAATTTTCTAACCTGAGTGTCTGTAGTTTGGTGTTTCGTTTTCTCCTGCCAGCAATTTACCATGATATCCTCCCTATATAAAAGTCCTCTTCATTTTAGGTATTGTGAATGTACACCGTTGTCATGTTTTAGTGCGTTGCATCTGGAATTTCGCTTTCATAAATAGATTTTGGAGGCATTTTCCTTGCTATAAACTCAGTTATTGTATTCAATATTTATTTTTCCTCCCTACATTTACATACCACTACCCTGTGCATTCTCATACATGAAATCCATCCTTTCGTGCATATTCACGCATACGTACAAACACGAATTCAATTTATTATTTGAATTCAAATTTAAACCATTTTCTTTATGCTAAGAAATTTGTTATTCCGTTTTCCTTGCAACTGATGACAAGCAGCGGAGCAGTGCGACAAGAACGATGAGATTTCTTAGCTCCTTAACGAAAACAACACAGGGGGAAAATAGTCAAGGAAGAAATGTTTAAGGAATTTGACATTTGAGTAGGCCTCATTGTAAGACGTCATTACAAGGACATTATTATAAGTTTTGACTGTAATGGCGCTAAAGGCAGGCAGGCCACATGAATGGCAGACTGGAATGCATAGTCATGTTGAAGAAGAAGGCAAAAAAGAAAAACATATTTTATTTCATTTCAATATTTCTATGAATACATATTAGTAGGGCAGAAGGCTGCTACGTTGTAGTTGGGGGTTGTGGTCTCCGAAACCATTTTTCCAACGTATTGCAGTTATTGGTATGGTTAAATGATGGTTATATTTATAGGCTAAGAATATAGTTGACTTAGCCCGCCTATAACTCCAACTCTTCAACGGGGGGTCTGTGATTATACCTTTTGGTTTTTTTTAGTTGTTGTCATTGTCGTCCCATTGCCTGCCATTTGACTGCTTTGGCCCTTTGAAAACGTTCTAGAATAAATTGTTTTCTGTTCAGTTTTTTTCAATTTCAATTCATTGTTCGGTGTTTTTCTTCTTCTTTTGGTGGGGTGTTTCAAAAGACAGAGAGAACAAATAACAAACGATTTGCCGACTTTCATATTATGAAATCTATGCATTCATTATATTGAGTTGGTTAGAGGCATGGAACGATAATAATGGAGTTTTCGTAATTTAAGTACCCTCTCGTCGTTCAGTTGACGGGCCAAACAACGTATGTTGGTGACAGTTTTCATTTAGACTCAAGCCAACAAGGAAGTAGTAAGTTGAAATGGTATCACATGATAAAATGAAAGGGAATTATAAGAAAATTAAAGGACTTTTTGGTTTAAGTTGGGAGTTATTCGTTTCAAATTACATTTAAAGATCCACAATGGAATCAACATTGCCATACGATCTAGAATTTCGGAATTTAATTTCAATATTTTTTCGGTCACAGATTTTAGCCTATAGTTCCAAATGTAATTTATTTCAGTAAAATTGCAATTTCGAGCACATCCATTTTCGTAGTATAACGTAGCTCTGTTCAACTAGATTATATTTCTTTGATAATTCCCTTCCATTTTACAAATGATTGTGGCACAAGGTAGCGGGTACATTGCGATACAAGATAGATGGTATATAAATGTTGTCATTCACTTGGCAACACCTCTAAGTATTTGGTAGTGGACCAGGAAATTTGAGGAAATGTTATTCGCAGAATGTTGTCGATGAAAGTGCATTTTCGGACAAAACACCCCATTATGATTCGGATCCAGAAACACGTTTTCGTAAGTTGACATTTTGGGTTCTCAATCAGTAAAATACTATGTACTGAGACATGACATATGACATACTTTAAGTTCGATTGTTATTGTTTTAATAAACGAAGTCATTATGTTCTCGAAAACCAAAAAAACTAGCCAAAGTTGTTCACTTTGCTAAACAACAAGATTATCATATTAAGAAGTTTGTGTGGGCTGTAATAAATTTATATCTAAATCTGAACAGATTTGTTTTAATATACCATGCACAATTTCTTGTATATCGAAAGAAATAGGGAGGCTTTGGTACACCATTTACATTAAGTCGGACTAAATTATATATTGCAGCTATATCGAAATCTGGACCGATTTTCACGAAACTTCACACACATGTACGCTATGCCAAATTTCGAGCAAATATAGGGACTTTGCTACACCATTTACATTAAATCGGATGGACATATATATGGGAGCTATATCTAAACATGAACAAATTTTCATAAAACTTAACACGCAACATTATTGACCTAATTTATTACAAATTTCGTGTAAATCGATATATATATAGGGACTTTGGTACACCAATTACATTAAATCGGACGAAAATATATATGGGAGCTATATTTAAATATGAACCGATTTTCACGAAGTTTAACACATGGACAAACAGACTGACGGACATGCCTAAATCGACGTAGGAAGTTTTTCTATGCATATTCTCAAAAGGAACCATGTGTCTATTTCGTTTCCTTTTGCCTATTACAAACATATGCACAAACATACCACAGTTGTGGTGTAGTGTACAAAAAAATGTACGGTGTGCTTAGGTTTTGGCCGACACTGTATATGCCAGCTTTTAAGAACCTCTTATATCAAAATACAGCCCTATCGGTGGGAAAATGCGGCTAAAGCCTTCAAAATACCGGAAATGTGCCCTAAACCGGTATAAATAATTGTTGGTGTGTAGATTTGACACTTGTAACGTGATCGTTTCATATATTATGCACTACTCAAATTAATGCCATTCCACCCCAATATTTAGTAGTAAATAACGTCTCAATGTAATCCTAAGCCCGCCATCATTGCCTGAGTTCTTCAACTTCAATGCATTTATCGGCAAACACTTTCTCATTCACTTCGTAGTACCATAAGGATATATGTTTCACTTCTCCATGCCGAAGGGTGTTGATCTCGAACGTTAACGAACTACGAGTGACGAAGATGTGGGGCTCGTCCGCAGTCTCGGATACTGGTAAATCGGGACCGTTCAATGCTAGCTCCACGCTCTTTGTCAACTCCCCGCTCATAGCCAGCTCCACTCCACTACTATCCGAATCCTGACGATTAGCTTCTTGCCGACTGTGGCCAGCCGATCACCGACGAGGCGACATCGGCTAGCCGAGTATCTTTGAGCCGACTGTAACCAGCCAAATACCTTCGAGCCGACAGCAACCAACTGAATACATACCGTCCGATTAGTAACGAGCCGACATCACTCAGCCGAGTACACTCGATCCGACGGTAACCATCAGCATCTTTGTGTTGTTGTTGGGTTTCTGTTTTTGTTGTAGTTGGGGTACTATTATTAAAATAAAAGAAAGCAGTCAATGTTGAGAGGTGAAAACGGGTAAAACTGCTTTGGTTTTAAAATACTAAATATTGCGGGCTCTATCGTGATTTATATCGTAGAGCACCCACTGCACCATTTTCCCACTGAAGGAACTGTAATTTGGCACTACGATTTCTTGGACGATGAAAGCACATAGAAGAATATATTCTATATAGACATTTATATAAAAGACCAAACCGTTTGTGTTTATACCCTACATAACTATATAAAATTTTACATGGAGAAATGGATCTGGACGAAAAACAAACGGTGTTCTTTTCATGATACTCGGACAATATCTAGCAGGTTAAATGGATCCATTGATTTTGCGTGAAAAATTACAACATTCACATTATATCCCGTATATATTAACTCCTGA
Organism: Musca vetustissima; assembly: GCF_032173495.1. Lineage (NCBI taxonomy): Eukaryota > Metazoa > Arthropoda > Insecta > Diptera > Muscidae > Musca > Musca vetustissima. Next base: position 17,325 of record NW_026887801.1, on the reverse strand, counting down.
AGAACATATATGCTGATGTTTATATATACATAAATATTTACAAGGGTCAAGCTATTCTGATATTGTCTAGTATTAACATTACCCCACTAGAGGGCGAAAATGTCACACTGATCGCTATGAATGGTTACATGAAGTTCCAGTTATGGTTCAATCAATTCTATTGATGAAAGATGTCGGATATGGGAATAATACAAAAATACGTTTAAAGGTATTTATATTTTAGTGTTTTATTTTTAGTATAAGCATTATCACACTCGAGGGTGCATATATCGTAAAATATTGCCCAGGTTCGAAAAATAAATCCGCATAAAGTTAGCGTTGGCCCCGCCCGGCCTACTGCACCGCTTACTGGTTTTCTTTAAATTTTATCGTTATTTTGTCTTAAGATACTATTGGCATAGCTCTCATGTTATAGGTATTTTATTTCGTGATTTCATTCCGTGTTAGGTAGTTAGATGACCTAGCGCCATTGATATACCCGAGTGGCATTTAAGAAGTAAATTTCGACGGTTGTACTTAACGTATTCTTTATAATATAGACCACACATGGTTTTATGGCTATGTACCTATGTTTGTAACATTAATCGTATCGTATCGTACAGTATGTAGTCTATAATGATCTGTGTTTTCATTTTTAAAATCGCTTCAGATGCAGATATAGGTACCATATATATTTTCGAGCGATAAATGGTGCAACAAATATCCAACGTTTGTGCGATTGTCGTCCCTATGTAACTTTGGTCCTTTCCTTGCTGGTTTATAATTTTAATTATCGTCTTAAGGAGTGGTTCTATTCAACAGCTGATTGCTACTACTTCACTTTTTTGTGAAAACGGTGGTGCTTTTTGTTAGGAAGTCGGATGGTACCTCACATTATTTTTTTATTTCTTTCATAAACATCGCCCACAAGATGTTAACATTTCTAGTGGCCAAAAGTTTGTCCAAAACTTCGTTTTATTATCCACTTACAAAACCGTTGTTACTCCCTTAATGAGCTGATTTTCTTTAAATTATCCCTCACCCAAAAAACAACTCTACAAATAACAATACAATCAATTTATTAATTACGCCCAACCACAAGCAATGAAACATTTAACATTGGTCGTAAATGTGAATCGCCTATATGGGGTCTGTCTGTCTGTCTGTCCGTTCGTCCGACCATTTAAGGAAACAACATAAAGAGCTTAAAACCAAACATCTGCAGTATACAACCAAAATGCAAGAACAACAACATGATGATAAAATTAGATGCTACTTTGATTTGGATTTATAAAACAAGAGCTGGAATAATGCGATAGCTTTGGCAATAACACAAGTAATTGTTCGTTCGCCAGGCATGGTACCACCCGCCATCCATCTCATATATCAAGCTCTTTCTCATCAATAGATGAGACTACAACAACAATAATAGTGAACACAAAAAAATCCATGACTTGGCCATAATTACAAGACGTAGCAAAATGCAATGGATTTTTAATGTATCCCAGAATGATATGCTGGCGGGATGGCTGACTGGATTTCTTTAGGGATGCGAAACACTAACGCACATTTGTTTCAAATGCTTCTTAGAATGTGAAATACCATGAAACGAAGAAGATGATGAAGAAAAAAACCCCGAATGAAGAAAATATGTTGGCTGTGCGAAGTGGAAACAAATAAAAATTGAATCCAACTGTGCGCGTAGCATTTGAGACTTTGAATTGCTTTTTCAGCTTTTCAATGTTTAGCTGAAATGAACAGAATGGGAAATGGAGAATCATTATTTCTTGTTGTTGGCGTTTGTTTGTCCGTTTTTTTTTCTATAGCACGCGAACACAATATTATATTGCTGCATTTAATGTCGTGTTATATTAGTGGGAGTCCTTTCAGAGTCCTGTTGCTGTTATGTTGCGCTAGGTTTATTTCTTTTTTTTGTACCAATGAAAGGATATAAAACTGTCTGTCTATTTTGTGGAGATGTGGAATTTTTAATTTGGTTTGAGAAACAAAAACCGGTTGGAAACTTTTTCACAACACAGGCCGAACTTTTTATGCCCTCCACCATTAGGTTGGCATTGATACCCTCATAATAGCAAAAATAGAGGGTCCCGTTATGTGAGGGCTATACAAAAACGTGGATCGATGTTAATGTAGGATGATGAACAACCCAAATAGATTCCAACATATAAAATTATAAACAATTCGGTGCCCAAAATCCGTAAATACCGAATAATTGGAAATACACTTGTATGGGAGGTACCCTAAAACATGAGCCAATGTAGATAATTTTTTGTAGGAAAAGGTTCTATTCAATAAATACAAAGTATAAAATTGCAGTCCATTTGGTTGAATAACATGTTAAAATTCCCAAAAATACTGTACGATTGTATGTGGTTCCGAAACTAAAGCCAATGTTTAAAATTGTTGATGTTCTACCCAATGAGAATTCTACAATTAAAATTCAATGAAATTGGTTTAAGAATGTGCCCAGAATATCAAAGTATTGGAGATATCGTTACATGGAGCTATACGTAAACGTGTATCGATATATCCATCCCATTTTCAATACCAACATACTAGGAGTATTAGAAATGCTTGTGCGATTTTGAAGCTCTTACAGACATTTAAGTTGGAAAATTAGACTACCTGGAAATTTGGTTGCAAAATGAGCTTACGACTACTACAATACCTTATAAGAGAGTATTCTACAAACCCCTGGACATCTTCTACGAATCATGTTTTGCCGGAATGAATATTTACGCCATAAGATACGTTAAGTCTTTAGCGCACAATTTAAATAAAATCCGAACAAAATATATATGGGAGCTATATGTAAATATGAATCGATTTTCACGAAAATTAGCACAGATCATTCTGGACTCAATTCAGTACGCTATATATGGGAGCTCTATCTAAATCTGAATCGATTTTTACGAAACTAAATTCAGTACGTTATGCCAAATTTCCTTCAAATCGAAAGATATACAGTGACTTTAGTACACCACTTATATTAAATAAGACGAAATATATATATATATATATATATATATATATATATATCAGGGACGCACGAAGGGGGGCGGCCCGGGGGCCCCGGCCTCCCCCGAAATGAATTGTTTTTCACATTAAATTTATGTTTGGACAGCGAATTTTTTCATTTTGTACTACGCGAAATATGAGAAAAATAAAAAAAATATATCAGATTACATCAATATTTTCATTATATTAATGTCATGTATCATCCTAAAAATTAATTTAAAAATATGTACATAATCTAAACACGATGGTGAATCAAATGATATCAAAATCACACAAGTCCGTGTAGCGGTTTCTAAATCAAAGCGACAACAAAACAAGATATTGAGGAAAAATATTTGTTTTTGGTTCGAAAAAATAATGTCATCATATTAATTTTTTTAATTGTATACAAGAAATTTCAGAAAAAAATGTTGGGGTTATTCTGCTATTTTACCCGAATTTCGCCGAAAAATTGACTTATATAATAATAATCACTTTTTGTGTATAAGTATACGCCTTGCGGATTATATCAAGACCCTTCCGATAAATCTTAAAATTCTATAAATAGGAATAAATGTTAAAATAAAATAATATTATGAAATATACATTTTAAATTGCGTGTAAATCGCGTAATTCTCAAAATCATTTGATGCGCATGCGGTTTCCAGGAAGTACTGAAGTTTATCTTCCAATCCATGTATATTTTGCGAAATTTCATTTGACGGCTAAGATGTGCCGCACGTTACATTGAAGTACGCAAAAACTCGTAAAACGCGAATAATTTCCGAAAACTCCATATGCCATTAACGCGCATCCGATTTCGGTGTGCACCCTAAAAAAATACATCGATCTATACCATTTTAATGTGGTCCATAAAGAACCATGGATGTGCCAGCATAATCTATTTTTGAGATAAATTGCGTACATCTCTCTTTCGGCTGAAGTTTTTAAAGTTCTCTTTTCGAAAAAGATCCAAATCCGTATGAGGTCATTTATTGAAGCGGAAATGATACACAGAAAACGCAAATAAATCCGCGATATTTTCAAAAACATTTTTTGGCAAATTTCGTGTTTTTGGAAGGCCAGTTCCCGCCGTTCTAGTAGATGGATTATCACGAAGAAGATTTTAAATCATCCGAAACGTAAAAAACCTTATTGATCGCGGGTACCCATATCATTCAGTTGACAGATCTAAAAATTTGGACCGAAAAATAGGTTTTTTAGAAACTTGATCGCACAAAATTCGCACCTTCGGATGAGTATTACTCTGAAGCTGTGCATACTACATACACAAAATACATATCAAATTACGCAGATTCGCGACTACAACAATCTTATAACCGATTTTTAGAAATTCCTGTTTGCGTGTTAAAGCGAGAAGTAAAATTAAAAAAACATATATATGGGAGCTATATATCTAAATCAAAACCGATTTCCGCAAAATTTAACGCACATCATTTTGGATTTTATTCAGTACGCCATGCCAAATTTCGTGCAAATCGAAAGATAAATGGGACTTTTGTGTACCATTTCTACTAAATAGGACGATAATATATATGGGAGCTATATCTAAATCTGAACCGATTTTTAGGAAACTTAACACACATCGTTCTAGACGAATTTCTTTACGCTATGCCAAATTTCGTGCAAATCGAAAGATAAATAGGGACTTTGGTGCACCATTTACATTAAATCGGTGCTATATCTAAATCTGAACCGATTTTTACGAAACTTAGCACACACCATTGTGGTCTTCCAAATTCCGTGCAACTTGAACGATGTGTAGGTACTTTTGTACACCATTTACATTAAATCTGAACCGATTTTTCCCAATTTCAGTAGGGTTCGTCCTTGGGCCAAATAAGTGACCTATGATGAACTTCATACAATTCGGATCATAAATATTTATTTAAAAAATCCACGCCTCAGATGGTCTTGGAAAATTATATATTTAAAAAATCCAAGCCATAGAGGGCATATTTAAAAAACCTAAGAGGGCAATAGAAAAGTATTTATTTAAACCAGTGAGCGGAGCAGTATAGTCGGACGGGGCCGACCATATGATACCCTACACAACTTCCACGGAACTCTAACTTTCTGCTTTGTTTATTTTGAGCCTGGGCAATATTTCGTGATATTAGCACCCTCTTGCCCGATTAGAGGTCAACAGCACCTCTACCTTACACTGAATATTAATAATATGCAATACATCCCTCCTAATTACTTGTCCAGATTCCATTTACCGTGGGTTGTGTTGTGATGCTCGGCTTATAATTGTGGCCTATAGATCGACTCGAAAAAAACACAAAAAATTAAGTCTGCGGTCCACTACATCCCAAAATTATTATCTGATCATCGCCGAAAATACTAGGTGTTGTCCTTGACCACAACTGGAAAAATTCAGAGCGACCAGCGCCATATTTCCGGCCACTAGTGTGGTAATGGGTTACTAAATAATATCTCAGTACGTAAGCACCTGTAAATATTTAAGTGTAACTCCTACATCCGATTACGTACTCCTATATAATTGGCATCAATTTAAAGATCAACCACTCCTCTTGAATATACAATCAACTTCTCGGGTCTATGTCCTTCAGGGGCAAATATATAGGTAATAGAATACAAAATTTGTAATTTTTCACACAAAAGTCGGGGTCCATTTGACCCGCTAAATATTGACCGATCCTTATCCAAACAGGCATGCTTATTCTTTGGCCCGATCCCCTTCTCCATGTAAAATTTCACGATGTTCGCGCCATAATTGCGGCCTCTGGAGCGACCAGAAAAACCGACAAAAATTTAGTATTTGGTCCATTTCATCCCCTAAATATTAACCGATCTTTCCCAAAAACAATAGGGGTCTTCATTGGCCAGAACCCATCCTACATGCAAAATTTCGTGAAGATTGGTCCATAACTGTGGCCTGTATCGTGTTTACAAATTATAATGGACAGACGGACGGACACACATGTCTAGATCGACTCAGCTAGTCGAGATATGACGATCGGTATACTTAAAGGTGGGTCTAGGACCAATATTTCGCGGCGTTACAAACTTTTGGGGCTGCACAAAGCTATAATACCCTGACAACATAGTTGTGTAGGGTATAAAAATTCTGGCCTAAGAGGGCCTTGTGAAAATATGTTAATCACATTTTCACACACATTCATTAATAATAACCATCTGTTAGATGAAAGGGGACTTGGAAAATTATTTTCTAAAAAGTCCAAGCTTCATATCCTTGGGCCACATTTCAACAGTTTCTATTCGGTTCTAAAACGCTATACTTTCTTCAATTGGAAAATATGTTACCCATTTATTCCCCAATACCTTCATACACATTCATTTCTTCATGGCTGTCGGATATTCCTCTGGATGGTGTCTGTGTTGTCTATTTTATTGGTGGTATTTTTTTTGCGCCGCTTCATTTGTGTGAGTTTGGCTTTTATTACATTTAATGGCCACAGTTTGTTTGGAATTTTACACTTTAACTCAAATTGTGTGATATTTACCCTGGCCGGGACATTATTTCGCAATGTAACGCAATCTAACGCATTGGTAGCACCCACCAAAACACCCACACCACCACATAAACACATTTGTAGCTTAAGCTGCTTTAATTGCATTTTTCCTTACGCATTTCCTTTACCTTGTGATATGGTAGCTTCCGTTGCCGTTACTGTATTCCGCCAAACATAACACGCCTTGAAATAACCCCCAATGTTGAAAATTGCTGCAAAAGTAAAGGGACTTCAAAGCGCCAAACAACGTCTTTGAATCTTTGAAAATTATAAACCAAAGAAGAAGTAATGAATTAAATTTTTATAGTCATTTAGCAAGTGGTGCACCACCATTTTATATCGCCGCCGTCGTATTCTTTTTCTTTCTGCTCTTCCCCACCACTTGATACGATAGTCCTATCCGACATTTAAACGATAAAGTAAAAATGTTTAATTAATTTCCGTTTTTAGACCACAAATACCGCACCACCACGCAATTGAGACAATTGAGCTAAAAATTTAGAAAATCGTAAACAATGTTTGCGGTTCAATAGGATTTTAAAACTTGGGAAAAAATATGAAGGTAACGAAAGGTCAATTGTAAAAATATTTTAAGGTGTAACCTTCATTAAGATTTGGTTTTGTAATTATTTTAGGATATAAACACAATTATCTTTGTAATATATCAAGGGAAGGTGGATGAGTGTAAACGAGAGAATATCTTCAAAAGCCCATTTAAATGAAATATACAAACTACGTAGTGAATCTTCACCAACTAAGCTTTATTAAGAACCTAGTAGTACAAATTCACGGTATGTCAGGTTTAGGCTTCATAAGCCTTCGATTAAGGCATATTTTTTTTTTTGTAGTACATTTCGACCCGATTTAACACGTTTCCTTGTGTGTAATCTTAGTGCATATTTTCTTGAACCGTAAACTAGTTACCATAAGACCTGATTTTTTGACTGACGGATTCGTGGCATATTTACAATAAAAATAGCTCGTCAAAAACTGTACTTGTTGTCTTTGGATATAACCGGCACTTCATACCAATTTCCGATTTTAAACTGCAGTCTGTAATTTAATTACGGACAAACGAAGAACCTGACAGTCAGTCTTTCTGGCTGATGTGTGCAATAATTCACGAAGCATACAAACTGAGTATCCGATTTGATCGAAGCCTTGAATATCGCAATATTTTTAACAAACCGACAATAACTCAGAAGCATATTAAAGGGTGATTTTTATAACATATTTATTTGAACCGATAGCACTATCCAGAAAATTTTATTTTCTCAGATTATTTCACGCAAATGTTGACCGCGACTATGCCTCAAATGGTCCATCCACATAGTCCAATTTTAGCATATACTTCCCAATATTTTGGCCGGTATCTCACGAATAAATGCTTCAATATTTCAATTGAAGCCGACTTACCTGAATAGAAATGTGCTTTAACATAGCTAGACAAAAAACTAAAATGGCACGAAACGCACGATCTTCATAGAATTCGTGTGCTATGTGGCATGTGGCACCGTCTAGTTAAAACCAAATTTGATACTTGTATGCAAGGCAAGCTTTGACCTTTTGGACAAAAAAAAAAAAAAAACAGTAAGGAAAGTAGTAAAGTCGGACGGGGCCGACTATATGATACCCTTCACCACTATGGGTATATTAAACAGGACTATTAACATGAAATTGAGTGAAATAAAATATGTGATATTTATATAAATGTGAATCTACCTACATCTTTCCATAAAGTATGTAAATCGACTTCAAACAAATATAAATAGGTCATCCGTACGTAATTCTATGCTCAATTTTGTAAGTTGTGCAAAATTTGATGTCAATCTGACTAACATGAGGAGTTTGATGCCCAATTTACTTGAAATAGGGCGAAAATATATATGGAAGCTCTATCCAAATATTAAGCGATTTAAAACAAACTTGTCACAGGTTAGGTTATACTAATTTCAGAACTTTTATTCGTAACAGCCTATTGGTTCCTTGGTGCGCCAATTACTTAAAATCAATCTATAATAAAAAGGAGCTATATCTAAATCTGGACAGATTTTCACGAAAAGAGGCAGACATCACTCTAGGCTCAATTCAGTACGTTATGCCAAATGTCGTGCAAATCCAAAGATAAGTAGCGACTTTGGTGCACCATTTACATGTAATCGGACGAAACTATATAGAAATCTGGACCGATTTTCTGAAAACTTTGCAGACATCATTCTAGGCTCAATTCAGTACGTTATGCCAAATTTCGTGCAAATCGAAGGATATATAGGGACTTTGGTGCACCATTTATATGAAATCGGACGAAACTATATATGGGAGCTATATCTAAATCAGGACCGATTTTCCCGAAACTTGGCAGACATCATTCTAGGCTCAATTCACTAAGTTACGCCAAATTTCGTGCAAATCGAAAGATATATAGGGACTTTAGGGCACCATTTACATGAAATCGGACGAAACTATATATGGAAGCTATATCTAAATCTGGACCGATTTTCTCGAAACTTGGCAGACATTATTCTAGGCTCAATTCCGTACGTTATGCCAAATTTAGTGCAAATCGAAAGATATATAGGGACTTTGGTGCACAGTTTACATGAAATCGGACGAAACTATATATGGGAACTATATCTAAATCTGGACCGATTTTCACGAAACTTGGCAGACATCATTCTAGACCTAACTGATTAGGCTGTACCAAATTTCGTGCAAATATATCGTTAAATATATATATGGGAGCTATATCTAAATCTGAACCGATTTTTCCCAATTTCAATAGGGTTCGTCCTTGGGCCGAATAAGTGACCTATGCCAAATTTCATCCAATTCGGATCATAAATGCGACCTGTACTTTGTTTACAATTTAACATGGACAGACAGACAAACGGACGGACATGCATAAATCGACTTAGAAAGTGATTCTATGCATATTCTCAAAAGGAACCATGTGTCTATCTCGTTTCCTTTTGCCTGTTACAAACATATGCACAAAGACATAATACCCTGTACCACAGTGTGGTGAAGGGTATAAAAATAAAATCATTTCACCGTAGCGTTCCTCATTCACAGTTACGCCACCAGACTGATGGCAGATCCCTCAGTCCGAAATCGAAAATTCTGCATATTTACGTATCCGTCGCTTAAAAATTTTTAACACAACTTTTCAACAAAAAATTTGGATCTTCGATCAACTTTCCCAGAGCCAATTTTGATAATAAAATTCAATGATTTGTTCGTTTGTAAGACGATTCATGGATAAATTATAGACCAAACTGAAGATGTTTGACAGTGAAACAAAACGTGAGGCGTTTTAACCGAAATTACCAAAAATATAAAAGTTGCAAAAAATCACAAACAAAATGCAAAAAATCTTCACTATAGTTATATGTCTGACAGATATCATGTTTATACTCTATAGTACCGAGGCTATATTAAGTTTGTTTTTCGTTTGTAACCCATCGAAATAATCATTTACGACTTTCAGCGTAGAATTATCTAACGATTTCCACATGCTCGTCTGTTTGTGTAGCCTCTAAACGAATTGAGATAGATCGACAAAATTTAATTTGGAGTTGTCTTTTGTCTGCTGGCAGGTCAAGTTCGATAGTAAAGGTATACCCCAAATTTTCAAAACAACACAAAAAATTAAGTTTTCGGCCCACTTCATCCCATTATTATCCGATCTTCACCGAAAATTATAGGCGTTGTCTTGACCAAACCTCGATATATATATATATATATATATATATAATTGGCATCAATTTAAAGGTGAACCACTCCTCTAGGATATACAAATAACTTCTCTGGTATATGTCCTTCAGGGTTAAATATATATGCTATAGAATACACATTTTTTAATTTTTCACACAAAAGGCTGGGTCCATTAGATAGATATTTATTAAATAGGCCCTTCTTAATTTAAAAATTCGATGTTTGGGCCATAATTGCGGTCTCAGGAGCGACCAGAAAAACAGACAAAAATAAAGTTGTTGGTCCATTTTATTCCCTAAATATTAACCGATATTTACCAATAACAATAGGAGCCATCATTGGCCAGAACCCAACCTACATGTACATTTTCGTGAAGATTTGGTCCATAACTGTGGCCTGTAACGTGTTTATAAATTATAAGTGACAAACTGATGGACACACATGTCTAGTCGAGATATGAGGACCCGTATACTTAAAGGTGAGTCTACTCTACTCTTGAGCTGCACAAAGCTATAATAGACTTGAATAACGTTATTGCGTTTTGTTGAAATTGGTACAGATGCAGCATAGCTTCCATATGTATTTCGAACGGGTGTCTGATTGAAATTACATTTTTAACAGTGCGGCGTACAGTACATATTTTTCCATAAATTTTTCCTATGGTACGCAGACGACTCTAAATCTGCCCGAATGAAATTAAATTTATCATAGGTTGCAGAAAGACATGAGCATGTTCCTTCGATTGGCAAGCAATTGTAAGAATACATATGTACAAGATACCCAAAGTGGTGAAGGGTATAGTAGGCCATGTCCGACTTTACTTTCCTTACTGGTTTTGATTCTCATTCAGTACCAGAAATTACTAAAAATTATTAATGCCAGTTTGGTTTGGTATAGTTCCCATAGAACAATAATATAATTTTGCGGTATTTTGATAATCAATAATTACTCAAGTGTGGAATCTGACCTGAATGGCTGTTATGATGATTATCGATCAATATTAAGCGGGTCAAATGGAATTTTGTGTGAAAAGTAATAAAAAGATATATGATCTAGAAAAATTGCCGGTGTAAACCCTTTGCATCATCTTAGTTCTACCCAATTCTGCAGTACATATTTAACTCATTTCGATATTTTCATACTTCAGTCACATACATAATTTATTACATTATTATATTTCCAAATTCTGAATATATCCTATACTACAGTTCAAACTATTTTATGTTTTAATTAGAACTTAAACTTATGTCATTTAATTCATGGATAATTTATGATAGCTAATTATGTTCACAATTACTTTTTTCGCTCTAATCACACGGGCTATTAGTATTCGTTTTTATTCTTTTATTCCTTATGACATTTATTACAAAGAACTAGGAAGAAATTGTTTCATACTATGTTTGTGAAACTAAAAAAAAAACAACGACTACGACATTTATGTGAAATTATCCTTTTCGAATGGATTTTTCTTGGTAAGTCATTGCATTGTCTTAACACAACTTAACGAACCAAACAAAGAAATAAAATTTCGAAAACCCCTTCATTGTTGCTATGCCAAGCTAGCTAGGACATGGACAAACTCCACAAATGATATCACACTGAAACTGAAAATGTTTTTTAAATCAATAATACAAGACGCCAAACTGGCGGCTCATAAAAACCATTCATACTAAAATTGGCGTCATAGTTCTTGTTGTTGGTGTGGTTGTGGTTGCCACTTCTGCTGCCGATTTGTTTCGGATTGTGCCATGTTGTATTTAACAACATTTTGGGGAACCTCTGTGACCGGTTCGGCTTCTACTATAACTATTCTGCATGAAGAGAACGAGAGAGAGAAATTTATTTCTACTTAGAATGGTGTGAGTGACTAAACAGAAATGACTAAGCAGAAGGATATTTCGATTACTCAGAAAATAAAAAAAACACACACACAAACAACAAAGCAAGAGAAAATTGAAAATTGAATTCAATAACAAAATATTCTCTTAGTAACAAGACAAAAGTCCTTTAGGCCACAAGCAAACTATTCTATGGCCCACAATATAATAACCTTCGGTGTAAATTATATCATTGTTCCAGGTTATTTTCAATATTAGTGCAAATTACAACAATATCCTCAATTTCATTCTCAAGCTTCGTATATACGAATTTAAGCCACTCAACACTATAGATAAACTTTAATTTCATTTTGGTTTGTATGTATGTAAGTATGTAAACAAACTAAACATGTTACGGCTAATTACTTTATCCATGAGACATCATTACACATGAATGATTGGATGACGAACAGACGACCGTGCTATTGGCGAACAGCGTATAAATGAAAAAGCCAAAACAGGACGGAACAGCGACTAGCTGGTGTCTTTATATTTGTACGACAACATAAACCGCACATACATCGGTTGTAGGCAACAAAGAGACACATACATACATGGACACACTCACACTTAGTTTATCGCAGTCATTGCAAGCTGCCCGTACCATTCAACTGGAAGGACACGTAATTTGTAAGGACAACAACATCATAGAAATGCAGAAGTCTTTAATGCGCGTTAAAATAAATTTCCCTTAGGCATCGTATAACATTTAACAACAGCATGTTTCAGATGCAGTCAAACATAAACTTGAAATACTCGTACACGACTATGTTTGTAGACAAAATCGCGAACAGTGGTCATCGCGTTGGGGATGGTGTAATTAATTAATTGAATGAATGATGAAACATCTAACTGAGATGAGACAGAATACAATTTCTTATTAAACCAACAATTTAAGAGCTCTTGTGATCTTCTAGAAACTTATTATCTACTTTATAATCCACTGCCGGGATATAGAATATAATGAACTAGAAATAAACTACATCGAAATGAGTCCCAAACTAAGTTCCTTCAACTGATGGTACAACTTTCGAAAAGCTTCGTCGTATTGTTATAACCTACACCGGTACCGCTTGATATATACACTCTGCCTATGAGCATGCATATGCAGTCTTCGGAATACATTATCTGTTGAATCGGAGTCTACATGCCATGGTCAAAAAATTCCATTAAATAACATGTACAAACTTTTCTAAGTTCGGCAGAGTTGAACTTTTTCTATGTCATATTATTTGACGGGTCTTTATAATACCTAAGGTTGGTACGGAAACTTTTATAGTGGTAGCTACATTAACCCACAATTTTATGAATTCTTAATGGACATTTTTCTTAATATCGCAAAACGCCGAAAAGTGGACCTATTTTGACGACACATAGTGGAACATGTGTATAAAATCCCCAAAATACAGCATATTTAAAGGGCAAAATTAAATTTCAATATTAAAATTGTTATTGCAGAAAAATAATTGTATGTGTAGGGTTCTGGAGGCTATACCTAAAGCGAGATCAATATTACATCGTGTAGGAATTGCCGAACAGTTGGAGTCATCATTATATGAGGTTCTATGTCTAATTGAGTACTGATATAGCTCGACTTCGAATCAAACATGTTTGCATCTCAATACTTTCCTTCACGCTAAAATATTAACAATACCGAAAATGGTATATGGAGGATAGGCCCAAATGGGGGCCGATATATTTCAATATCGAACCTGGCGTTCTAGTTTTTTATCTCGATATCCTCCGATTATGATAGAATCGGAATGATTACAACAGATGTCTAAATAGTCTTAGAATTCCATACGTTCGAGTACCTCTTATTTGTAGTGGGGAGATTTGCTACCCAATAAGAACTGCTACCCAATAAGAACTGAAAGTGCGCTCAATGATGATCCAAAATATTAAATTAAGCCAAATACCGAATATTAGGGGTTGGCGTTATTAGGGGGAGGCCCCGACACATATATTGATAGTTTTAAGTACAGATATTTTCTGCTCAGTAAGTATCCTTATATTAAATTAGAAGCAATTCTGTTTAAGGTCGTGTCAAAGATCTTCAAAATACCGAATATTGAGAGCTACCATTATATGGGCGGTAGCCCGAAACATTAATATTTTTTGGTACGGAAATTTTCTGCTCAATGATAATCCAAATATAAAATTACTACCAATTTTGTTTAAAAAATCGTCAAAATTCCTCATATTACAAAATACCGTTTTATGGGGCCTACCCTTAAAAGAGAACCAATATGGAATATTTTCAATACCAAATATCCTAGGAGTAGTAATGTATCGGACGAAAATATATATGGGAGCTATAAATAAATCTGAAGCCAGTATCTCCTATTCCAGTAGGGTACGTCCCTGGGCCAAATTAGTGGGCTGTGCCAAATGTAATCCAATTCGGATCATAAATGCGACTTGTACATTGCTCCTTTAAAAATAAAAAGACCCAGGTTTCAGAAAATGTGTTAGAGCGGCCGATTTCCGAAGTACTTCTTCCACTTATAATTTTTGTTGTATTAATTTCGTCCTCGATGACTAACACGTCGATCGTCGTATTGTGTCTTGGCGCGCCAGGCACCACTTAGTGTTGCCTAAGCCAGAATATAAATAGTCCTCGTGGCCCTTCAAATTTCATCCATGTGTCTTACATATAATATTGGTAATTTCTATGATGAAGGTTTTTTTACCCAATGATTACCCAAAATATTGAAATACAGCTCATTAGATTGAAAAACGTGAACGAAAGCTTCAAAATATTGGAAATTAGGGGGTAATATTATATGGGCCTACGTCTAAAGTGATAAAATATTGACAAATTTTAGTAGGTATGTTTTGTGTTCAAGGAGAATTCCTAATATTAATGGTTGAATATTCTTATTTTGTAGAGTTTTTTGTAAGTAAAGAAATCCTCATTTTCCACGGCGGGAATGACTTCCGATCACTGAAATTTCCAATTATAAAAATTCTAACGGCATTTGAAATAGTAAATGTCTGGGTCTGGTATGAACTAGAATTAATAACATCGCGCAGAAATTAAAAACATGAAGGACATATGAAGGAAGATCTTGGTCGATTACATTTATCACACTCATGCGATAGCTATGTACGTACAAAATAACGGATTTTATTGGGACTATTAGCTCTTGACTAATCGTCCCCCCAATTTTTAAAAACACTGTTTCAAGAAAAACGCGTTTAAAATTTGAGAAACAGTTATGCCGTCGCTTAAGGCAGCCTAAATAAATCGCCTATATCTTCACGAGTTGTGGAGATTTTCGCTTTAGTGTAGGTTCGAATTAAATAGACCCAAAATTCCTTTTTTTTTTGAAAAAGAGAATGAGTTGAACTCCCTTAAGCGGAATGACGTGTATTTAGTCTTCTTCAAATTTTGATATAGCTTCCACACGTAGTTTTGACCTTTTTCACAGTAGTGTATCAAAATCCGACGTTTGTCTGATTTCATTTATCAAATTTTGTTGAAAGTAGTTCAGATTTAGATGTTTCTCCCATTTGGCTCATCTGAAATATTGGGCAATGCGGCTTACAAATGTCGTTACTTGCTATGTTGTATTTATGTTAAATATAGTTGCGAAATTGCTCCTACGAATTAAATTCAATCGTGCCAAGATTCGGACATTTGGCATCACACCAGAAGACCCCTTTTCAAAGCAATTTTTCTTGTAGTAACGGACTTTTTTTCCATACAGACTACAATCTTTTTTTCTATAGTATACAACTGCATATTGTACATCTTTAGGAAGATAAGGAGGAGGCTTTGCACGTTAAGGCGCCGGACAACAATCAACATATGCCATGTGAACCAGGGTTCAAATCCCAGACGGGATCAAACTGAATTTTTGAGTGTTATGCCTTTTTAGGGCGAAAGATCATTCATGTAAATATTTTTATACCCTTCACCACACTGTGGTACAGGGTATTATGTCTTTGTGCATATTTTTGTAACAGGCAAAAGGAAACGAGATAGACACATAGTTCCTTTTGAGAATATGCATAGAATCACTTTCTGAGTCGATTTATGCATGTCCGTCCGTCCGTCCGTCTGTCGATGTAAAATTGTAAACAAAGTACAGGTTGCATTTATAATCCGAATTGGATGAATATGTCTTTCGATTTGGCATAACGTACTGAATTGAGCCTAGAATGATGTCTGCCCAGTTTCGTGAAAATCGGTCGAGATTAAGATATAGCTCCCATATATAGTTTCGTCCGATTTCATGTAAATGGTGCACCAAAGTACCTATATATTCTTCGAATTTCACGAAATTTGGCATAATGTACTAGAATGATGTCTGCCAAGTTTCATGAAAATCGGTCCTGATTTAGATATAGCTCCCATATATAGTTTCGTCCGATTTCATGTAAATGGTGATCCAAAGTCCCTATATATCTTTCGATTTGCACGAAATTTGGTACAGCCTAATCATTTAGGTCTAGAATGATGTCTGCCAAGTTTCGTGAAAATCGGTCCAGATTTAGATATAGCTCACATACATAGTTTCGTCCGATTTGATGTAAATGGTGCCCAAAGTCCCTATATATCCTTCGGTTTGCACGAAATTTGGCATAACGTACTGAATTGAGTCTAGAGTGATGTCTGCCAAGTTTCGAGTAAATCGGTCCAGATTTCTATGTAGCTCCCTTTTATTATAGATTGATTTTAAGTAATTGACGCACCAAGGAACCAATAGGAACAAAACGTTCTGATATTAGTATAACCTAACCTGTGACAAGTTTATTCGAAATCGCTTAATATTTGGATAGAGCTTCCATATATATTTTCGCCCGATTTCAAGTGAATTGGGCATCAAACTCCTCATGTTAGTCAGATTGACATAAAATTTTGCACAACGTACAAAATTGAGCATAGAAATACGTAGTTGCGTTTTCTGGATGTACAGACATGGCCCATCGGATGACCTATTTATATTTGTTTGAAGTCGATTTACATACTTTATGGACAGGCAGATTTACATTTAGATAAATATCACATATTTTATTTCATCCAATTTCATGTTAATAGTCCTTTTTAATATACCCATAGTGGTGAAGGGTATAATATAGTCGGCCCCGTCCGACTGGTTATTTACTTTCCTTACTGGTTATTTATATCTCTTTCGCGATGAGCTACATGATCTACTTTATTGCTACTTTTACAACAGGTGCATACTTGTTTGGCCAATTTTTTTTTT
>NW_026887800.1:0-90628 GCF_032173495.1 Musca vetustissima | reverse complement strand
TTCCAGGAAACTTGGCAGACCAGTACGCTTTGCCAATTTTCGTGCAAATCGAAAGAAATGTGGAGGCTTTGGTACACCATTCACTTTAAATCGGACGAAAATATATATGGAAGCTATATCTAAATCTGAACCGATTTCCACAAAACTTATATGGACCTATTTAAATATGGTATGCAAAATTGTGTATCATTCGGACAATCCTTGGGACTGTGGTGCACCATTTACATAAAATCGGACGAAACTATATAAATCTGAACCGATTTCAACAAAACTTCACGGATATCAAACTGGACTTACGTCAGTACGTTGTGCAAAATTTTGTTTGTATCGGACAAATATTGGGAGTTTGGTGCATCATTTACCAAAAATCGGACGAAAATATATATGGGAGCTATATTGAATCTTAACCCATTTCCTTTCAATAGGGTTCGTCCTTGGGCCAAATAAGTGAATTTTGCCAAATTTCCAAATCGAATCATAATTGCGACCTATACTTTTTCCACAAAATGCATGGACGGACGGACGACCGCACAAACTGACATCCACAAATAGACACAGAAAGTGATTTTATGCATATTCTAAAAGGAAACATGGGTCTATCTCGATTTTTTGCCTGTTACAAACATATGTACAAAGACATAATACCCTGTACCAGCGACGTAGCCAGCAGGTTTATTATCTGAAAATCTGTTTGATATAGACATCCGAATGTGTATCCCGCGAATAAATTTTTTATTTTGGATCATATCGGGGAGGAAAACTAACCTACAACCTCAATATTTTGATTTTTATACCCTCCACCATAGTATGGAAAACATTCATTTCCGAAATATTCATTTCCGACCCTATAAAGTATATATATTCTTGATCAGGGTAAAATTCTAAGACGATCTAGCCATGTCCGTCCGTCTGCTGTAATCACGCATTCTTCCGAATGAATCGAGATAGGGTGATGAAATTTTGCATAGGGTTGTCTTTTGTCTGCAGGCAGGTCAAGTTCGAAGATAGGATATATCGGTCCACGTTTAGGCATAGCTCCCAAATAATGGTACCCCCAATTTTAGGTATTTTGGGGTTCTTGAGCGCGTTTTTTCAATCGAATTCGCTGAAAATTGGCACATTGGGTTCTTATTGGGTACTAAATGTCTCCACAAAAAATTATAAATATAGGTCCACTTTTTCTGGTAGCCCCCATATAACGGTACCTCCTAATTTTCGGTATTTTTGGGGTTTTAGTCGTATTTTTCCACCGAATTGGCTGTAATTTAGTACTTTGAGTTCGTAATAGGTTAAAATCACTCCACTAAAAATTATGAATATAGGTCCATTTTTCTGGTAACCCCCCATATAAGGGTACCCCCAATTTTTGGTATTTCGGGGTTCTAGAGCGCGTTTTTCAACCGAATTCGCTGAAATTTGGTATATTGGGTTCTTATTGGGTACTAAATGTCTCCACAAAAAATTATAAGTATAGGTCGTCTTTTTCTAGTAGCACCCATATAAAGGTACCCCCAAATTTCGGCATTTTGAGGTTCTTGATCGTGTTTTTCAACCGAAATTACAGAAATTTGGTATTTTGTAGCCGTATATGGAAACAAATCTCCCTACCAAAAAATATTAATAGTCAACCCCTTTTAGGCGTAGTCCCCACATAATCACATTTTTTTATATTTGGTTCTAACACTCTGTTGTAATCATTTCACCTGCGAAGGATATCAAGATAAAAAGTAGAACGTACGGTTCGATAATGAACTATATGTGAACTATAGTCCGTATTTAGGCTTAGCCGTAGCCCCTGTGTGGGAGGTACCAGAAGGCATGGACCGATATTTCCCAAATTCGGACATGAACTAAGTTTAGAAGACATAATAAGATGGGATGAAATCAAATTTTTCTGAAACGGATTTGGTCCAAAGAAACATGGCGACTAGAACCAATATTTCGATGAGGCACATTTTCACCGTGTGAAAGTGTATACACACTAATTACCCGTAAGGATGAGGGTATAATTTTCTATTAAAATTTATTGTTTACATAATAGGTTTGTAGAAATGTCGGTATAGGTCCATTTGTTGGTATGTTCCCTATATTTTCATTTCAAGAACCTGCCAGTATATCTATGGTGGAGGGTATCCAAACTTCGGCTTTTTCACTAGTTTTTTCTTTTTTTGGAACGTTATTAACTTTATTAGCTCTGCTTTGATATTTTGAAATCTAACTTTAAGCATTATAATGGTTTTGGTATAACCCCTAATGAAAATCCAACCCCTTTATATGTAAATCATATTTCCCAAACGATGTGACTACAAAGTGTCTGTAATTTGGTATTATGTTTATATTTCCTACGAATACTTTTCTGTGGTGTCTACTTTTTATTAATATTCGATTTCAAACAATAATTATTTAAAATTATCACATTGCACATTAATAATCAAAAGAAAAGTGAAACGTCACCCTATATACTTATGACCATGTGCATGTGCATGCATTCCAAGCAAAATCAACTTTGGACTCGAAGTTCACTTCTTAGACTCGATACGCTTCAATCAAAGTGCAAATTCAAATCAAATGCGAAAAAATCAGACACCGTCATTATCAATCAAATTTTATTACAATGGCAAAATGTATTATTATTATTTGTATTTTGAATTGAAACGGAATTGACTTTCACCTGAATATGAGATAACCAATTATTATTTTTGTTTTTTTTTTTTTTTTGTGAAATCTATATATATAAAAATGAATTGCTGTTCGTTAGTCTCGCTAAAACTCGAGAACGGCTGAACGGATTTTTCTTATCTTAGTCTTAAAATATTCGTAGAGCTTCAGGGAAGGTTTAAAAGGTGAGAAATAATCGAAAACCGCGAAAAATTTGCAAAAAAATATTATGAAGCATTGTCAATTTTTTTGAAATTTTCAAAGTATGTACATATTTTTTTTCAATTGGATTGTCATTGTATTGAAAATATTTTAAGTGAGAATACAAAAAAAAAAAAAATAATTCAGAAGGATATCATTGAATGTACACGCGATCATTGTATGCACACGTTTCACGAATTTATTGGGGCAATGCAAGAATTGAAAATCAGAAGACATTCGGAATCGAGATTGTGTCCATTCAGAGAATTCTAATTCTAATATCCATCCAGTCAATGACATATTGCAGCAACTATAATGTGAAATTTTGGTAGGAAGATTTGACACCACATGAGAAAATGCCGAACAAAGGGGAATAACATATATGGGGGCTATCTGAAAACATGGACCAATATTGATAATTTTTGCTAAGAGAAGCTCCCCAAAATGCCGAATATTGCGGGTACCGTTGGCCAAACCTCCGAACGCATCGAATAATGTGGAGTATCATTGTATGGGGTCTATTCGGAAGCTCTCGAGAATATTGATAGGTACATTTTCAACAAAATATAAAAGTACTGCGAAATACGAATTCAATTAGAAGGTAAAACCAGAAAGGAAAGATGTAAAGTCAGACGGGGCCAACTATACGATACCCTTTACCACTTTGGATATATTCTACATATGTCTCCTAACAGACGTCACTTTTTCGAAAGAACACTTTCATGAAATTGAACGAACTTGAATATGTGGTCTTTATGCGTTTCTGGAACCTATGCTAAATTTCATTTCATTCGGGAAAGTTTAGAGTCGTTTGAGTACAATGGGACTAATTTAAGTAAATCGATGTAGAGCAAACTTGATACACGCTATTCGGTAGGCCGCACTCTTCAAAATTTAATCTCAATCTGACACCCGTTTGAAATATATATGGAAGCATCTGCGCTAATTTTAACAACACGTAATAACGTCATTCAAGAGTCAATTTGATACGTAGTGCAAAATTTCGTGTCGAGCTATATCTAAATATGAAACGATTTCAACGTAACTTGCCAGAAATTGATGTATATTAACTTCAGTACATTGTACAAAATTTTGTGTCAATCGTACAAACTTTGGGTCTTTATAGCAGCTATATACAAATCTGAACCGATTTTCACGAAACTTAGCACATATAATTCTAGACTAAGTTCAGTACGCTATGACATATTTCATTCAAATCGAAAAATATATAGGGGTTTTGGTGCATCATTTACGTAAAATCGGACGAAACTATATATGGCAAGTATATCTAAATTTGAACCGATTTTTACGAAACTTAGTGCATCATAATTCTAGACTCAGTTCAGTATGCTATGACATTATTCAAATTTATTGCGTGTGTGCTATAGCTTCCAATGTAACGATCAAAATCGATGTACGGCGAAATATATTTCTTACCCAGAAAAATTGTTTATGCAAGTATGAATAAAAAAAGCAAAAAAGAAAAACAAATCTGAAATACTGAAAATTATTTCATAACAATATTGTTAAGGCAAGACAACGTTTGCCGGGCCCGCTAGTATAAAATAAATAAAAATAGAACTACATATGGCACTATTTATATCGGAAAACTATTTTCTTTTTATTTTCTTTTTTTCTTTTATCACGTTTATACATATCGTACACGTTTTTATTATTTTGAAATTTGAATTAAGATTATTTAATTAGATTGAAGAAAAAGAAATTAATAAACTTTGATCTTTGTTATTTGTGAATGAATTAAATGACATTCAATTAAATTTTTATCAGGGAAACAATAATTCAAAAAAAAAATATATATATGTATATTAAAAACAAATTTTGATTACCGTTATGTGGTTTCTGTCATTGAATGAATGAATTTCCAACGGAAGTCGGTTCAGGTTGTCTTTTTCATTAGAGGCCTGGGTTATCTTATCTGCAAAAGACAATGGCTATTTTGTTGTGCAAAAAAAAAAAAAAATTATAACAAAAGGTGATTAAAACAAATTAAATTATGCCGTAAAGGAATTTATATATTTTTTGTTTTGTTTTTGAACAACAAAAAAAAAAACCTAGGTTACCAATTTACTGACACCTAGTATAGAAAATGCACCTAGGCCCATGAAAAGACCTTAAATGAGGCGGAAAGAAGAAGTTTTCAACTCCCAATTACCTAAAACCCAAATTACACTCACATCGGTTAGAAAATGAAGATACCTAAAATGAGGCGGGTACTTATGGGTATAATATATTAAAACTTGGGCCTATATGGACAATTTTCTGCCAAGAGGTATTTTAACATTTGAAGACCTGAATCCACGCCTTATGTTGGTCCATTAAAAAAAAAATTTTTAAAAATCCACACCTTATGTTCGTCCTTGATTTTTTTTAAATCTACGTTTTAAACCCTTGACAAAAAACATTTTTCAAATACGCAAGCATCTTTGGATCCTTGAAAAATATTTTTAAACCAGTGAGGGGAGCAGTATAGTCGGACTGGGCCAACCATATGATACCCTACACAACTTCCACGAAAACCTAACTATCTGTGGTTCTATATTTTGAGCATGGACAATATTTCGCGATGATTGCATCCTCTTGACCGACTAGAGGTCAACAAATATAACTAATATTCAGTACAGCCCTTCCAAATTCTTGCCCAGATTCCCTTCATCGTAAGTTGTACTGTGATGTTCGTCTTCCAATTGTAGCCCATAGATCGACTAGAAAAAACACAAAAAATTAAGTTTTTGGTCCACTCCACGCCTTGGGGCGACCATAAAATCAGACAAAAATACAGTTTTTGGTCTATTTCATCCCCTAAATATTAACCCATCTTTACCGAAAACAATAGGGATCTTCATTTGCCAGAACCCACCCTACATGCAAAATTCCGTGAAGACTGGTCCATAACTGTGGCCTGTATCGTGTTTACAAATTATAATGGACAGACGGACGGACACACATTTCTACATGGACTCAGCTAGTCCATATATGATCGGTATATTTTGAGGGTGGGTCTAGGACAAAATAATACCCTGACAACATAGTTGTGTAGGGTATACAAATCAACAATTACAAAAATCCACGCCTTGTAGTGGTCTTTAAAAAAATCATATTTAAAAAGTCCTTCTGTTGGTCATTGAAAAAATATTCTTTAAAAAGTCCTTCTGCTGGTCATTGAAAACATATTCTTTAAAAAGTCCACGCCTTGCGTTGGTCCATAAAAAAATATTCTTTAAAAAGTCCACGCCTTGTGTTGGTCCATGAAAAAATATTCTTTAAAAAGTCCACGCCTTGTGTTGGTCCATGAAAAACTATTGTTTAAAAAATCCACGCCTTGGGGTGGTCCTTGAAAAAATATTCTTTCAAAAATTCACTCCTTGTGTTGGTCCTCGAAAATATCTTCTTTAAAAATACACGCCTTGTGTTGGTCCTCGAAAGATTTTCTTTCAAAAATCCACGCCTTGTATTGGTTCTTGAAGAAATCTTCTTTAAAAATCCACGTTTTTTGTTGGCCCATGAAAAAATATTTTATAAAATTCAACGCCTTGTGGTGGTCCTTAAAATATATTCTTTAACCACCACGTCTTGCGGTGGTCCTTTAAAAAACATAATGTTTTCGACCTTGAAAAATGTGATTATAAATCTAATCCCTGAAAAAACATATGTTAAAATATCCACGCTTACTGATATGATCCTTGAAATTATTATTTGTTAAAAAGATGCAAGATGTTGTATGGTCTCTGAAAAATATTTTTAAAAATCCAGGCTTTTGTGAGTCCTTGGAAAAATATTCTTTAAATAAACTGATTGTCCTTGAAAAATATTTTTAAAAAAATACACACTATTTGTCGTAATATTTTTAAGAAATACGTAATTGGCCCAAGGACGAACCCTATTGAAAATGGGAAAAATCGGTACAGATTTTCGTCCGATTTAAGGTAAATGGTGTACCAAAGTCCCTATATATCTTTCGATTTGCACGAAATTTGGCATAGATTACTGAATTAGGTCCAGAATTATATGTACCGAGTTTCGAGAAAATCGGTTCAGATTTAGATATAGCTCCCATATATAGTTTTGTCAGATTTAAGGTAAATTGTGCACCAACGTCCATATATCTTTCGATTTGCGCGAAATTTGGCATAGAGTACTAAATAAGGTCCAGAATGATGTGTGTTAAATTTCGTGAAAATCGGTTCAGATTTAGATATAGCTTCCATATATAGTATCGTCCGATTTAAGGTAAATGGTGCACCAAAGTCCCTATATATCTTTCGATTTGCACGAAATTTGGCATAGAGTACTGAATTAGGTCCAGAATTATGTGTGTTAAGTTTTGAGAAAATCGGGTCAGATTTAGATATAGCTTCAATATATAGTTTCGTCCGATTTGCACGAAATTTGGCATAGAGTGCTGATTTAGATATAGCTTCAATATATATTTTCGACCGATTTAATTTAAATTGTGCACTAAAGACCTAAAGATTGGCCGATCGGCTCACAATTTTGTACAATGTACTGTTACTATAATCATTCGTATGTCAAGTTTTCTTAAAAGTGGTTCAGATTTACATATACCTTCTATATAAATTTTCGTCCGATTTTAAGTACATGGTACCCTAAAGGCCCATACAGACTCATACACGTACAGAAATTAATAAAAATTAATATCTAGCAAGTTTCCTTGAAATCGGTTCAGATTATCTTCCATTTTTAATTTCGACCTATTTATGTTGACTGTACACCAAATAATCAATGGGTGCCTGATTGATACATTTTAAACAATGAAGCATACCAAATAGCGTGTGTTTTAAATCTATTTACAAAATTTAGAATGTTAGGATACATATGTAGAATATCCCCGAAGTGGTAAAGGGTATCATATAGTCGGCCCAGTCCGACTTTACTACTTTCCTTACTGGTTTTTAGTAGGAGGAATTGTCACCCAATTCGTTTGAAAAACGTATTTGAAAATATCAAAATAACGAATACTGCGCTCACCATTATATGAGGGTTAAACGAAAACGGGAACTGATATATTCCATTTGCGACTCCGAACATATTAAGAGTGTATATGTGCAACATTTCAAAGCTCTATCATAAATATTTATCGTAATCTCAACAAACGGACATGGCTAAATTGACTTAAATTGTATTCTGGGTTCTCCGGTGAAAGGAACAACACATTTAGTATAAACACTACCTTTTGTTAGAGGTTATAAAAATCCACGTCAACAAATCTGATAGACCTTTAGAAAATAGATCAATGTGCTAATTGTTTAATGAATCCTTTGTAGCGTTTTTAATTGATTGCCTGTTTTGTGGTCAGTTATTTTCCATAACATCGTCACAACCTCTTAACATACTTCTTTAGGCACAAGAAAATTCTGACCTCAGTGCATTACGTGGGAATTAGAGCATATGTTGGGAAATGGTTGGTCTATCTTTTAAAGCATGAACAGCTGAAACATGACCTATGAAACTACCACTGAATGTAAATTGAAAATGTCTTTATGAAATTCATAGTTTAGTTTATTTGTGACGGCTCGTGAAATACATCGCTCGGTTGGTGATTTTAACGTTTGAAAATTTTACATACAAAAATGGTGAATATTACAAATCCGTTATATCTATTATCGCCAGATAATCCGGTGTTTGGCTGCTATTGCTTTTGGGCTGGTCTATTGGTATTAAAAATGCTATTGATGACTCTATTGACGGCTGCACGACGTTTCAGCAAAGAGGTAAAATAAAAAGGGGTAAATTGTATTCTTAAAATCCAGATATATAGGGACTTTGGTGCACCAATTACCTAAAATCGGGCGAAACTCTATATGGGATCTATATCTAACTCTGAACCGATTTTCACGGAACTTTGCACACATCATTCTAGACTTAATTCAGTATGATATGCCAAAATTCGTACAAATCGAATGATTTTCAGGGACTTTAGTGGACTGTTTACCTAAAATCGGGCGATGCTATGTATGGGAGCTTTATCTAAATCTGAATCGGGGCGAAACTCTACATGGGAGCTATATCTAAATCTGAACCGATTTTCATGAAACTTAGCACACATTATTATAGACGCAAGTCAGTACGCTATGCCAAAATTCGTGCAAATCAAAAGATTTCCAGGGACTTTAGTGGACTG
Source organism: Musca vetustissima (assembly GCF_032173495.1). Classification (NCBI taxonomy): domain Eukaryota; kingdom Metazoa; phylum Arthropoda; class Insecta; order Diptera; family Muscidae; genus Musca; species Musca vetustissima. The sequence goes on along the minus strand of NW_026887800.1, from coordinate 81,609 downwards.
TTTACCTAAAATCGGGCGATGCTATGTATGGGAGCTTTATCTAAATCTGAACCGATTTTCACGAAACTTAGCACACGTCATTCTAGACCTAATTTAGTATCGTGCAAATCGAAAGATATATAGGGACTTTGGTACACAATTTACCTTAAATCGGACGAAGATATATATGGGAGCTATATCTAAATCTGAACCGATTTTTCCCAATTTCGTAGGGTTCGACCTTGGGCCAAACAAATGAGCTGTGCCAAATTTCATCCAATTCTGATCATAAATGCGACCTGTACTTTGTTTACAATTTAACATGGACAGACGGACTGATGGACATGCATAAATCGACTCAGAAATTGATTCTATGCATATTCTCAAAAGGAACCATGGGCCTATTTCGATTATTTTTGCCTGTTACAAACATATGCACAAAGACATAATACTCTGTACCACAGTGTGGTGAAGGGTATAAAAATACGTGAGAAAAACGTGATTGAATAATAATAGTGGAGCTACCGTTATATGGAGGTGCAATGAAATGGGGATCAATATTGCTAGTTTTTGGTAGTGAGATTTGACAATATATGAGAATACAAAAAACAAAATTACAAACAAATTCAATTGAAAAACGTGTCAAAAATCCCCATATATGTGCGAGATACCCTGACACTTGTGTCAGTGTTAATAATTTTTGGAACGGAGATGTGCTAAATCCGCAAAAATACCGAATATTGGGGGTACCCTTATATGGGGGCTACACCAAAATGTGATGTGCATTTCCAAACATCATAGGAGTATTAGCAATATCTGGGCAAAATTGCAGAACTCTATCTTAAATATATCGTGATGTGAACAGAGGGGCATGTGTAAATTTATATGTGGGGGTCTCCGGTGAATATTTCGAGGTCTATAAAACGGAATGACAAATTTAACAAGTGGAAAGCAATAAGTTCGGCCGGCCGGAACTTTGGATACCATAGATATACTGACAGGTACTTGAAATGAAAATATAGGGAAAAAATTACCAAAAAATTAACCAAGCTTTACCCATCTTCTTATTACCTCCAAACTTAGATCAAGTTCGAAGATGGTGAATATCGATCCACTCCTCCCACACAAGGGCTAGGCCTAAATGTGGGTTATAATTCATATATAGATCATTATCGAACCTTACGTTCTGGTTTTTTATCTCGATTTTCTCCGCAGGTGAAATGATTACAACAGAGTCTTAGAACCAAATCCAAAACGCGGAACAAATCACGTAACTATTTTAATATAAACCAGTAAGGAAAGTACAAAAATCGAAAGGGCCGACTATATGATACCCTTCACCACCATAGTATGGTGCACCATTTACATAAAATCTGAGGAAACTATATACAGGAGCTATATTTAAATCTGAACCGATTTCAAAAAAAAAACAAGTGAAAAAGCGTTAAGTTCGGCCGGGCCGAACTTTGGATACCCTCCACCATAAATATACGGGCAGGTACTAGAAATGAAAATATAGGGAACATGTCAAAAAGTGGACCTATTACGACATTTCTAAAAACGGATTATGTAAACCATAATGTAAACAACAATACAAATTTCAGAAAATTTTAATGGATAATTATACCTCCAGCCTTACAGCTAATGACGGTGTATACACTTTAACACAATGAAAATGTGCCTCATCGAAATATTGGTTCTAGACCCCATGTTTCTTTGGACCAAATCCGTTTCAGCAAAGTTGGATTTCATTCAAACCTCGCACATCTTATTATTTCTTCCAAACTTAGTTCAAATTCGAAGATGGGGAATATCGGTCCACTTCTTCTTGTAGCTCCACACAGGGGCTAGGTCTAAATGCGGCTATAGTTCATTATCGAACCTTACGTTCTAATTTTTTATCTCGCTCCGCAGGTGAAATGATTACAACAGAGTCTTAGAACCAAAATTAAAACGCGTAACAAATCAGATAACTATTTTAATATAAAAAGGGGGTTATATGGGGACTATCCCAAAAAGGGGGCGAATATTAATAATTTTTGGTAGGGAGATTTGTTACCATATACGACTACAAAATACCAAATTGCAGCAAATTCTGTTGATAAACGCGTTCAAGAACCCCAAAATACCGAAAATTGGGGGTATCCTTATATGGGTGCTATCCGAAAAAATGGATCTATATTCATAATTTTTTGTGGGGAGATTTGGTACCTATTAAGAACTCAAAATACTAAATTACAGCTAATTCGGCGGAAAAATACGATCAAAACCCCAAAAATACTGAAAATTAGGAGGTACCGTTATATGGGGACTACCAGAAAAAGTGGACCTATATCCATAATTTTTTGTGGAGAAATTTATTACCCAATAGGAACCCAATAAAGCAAATTTCAGCGAATTCCGTTGAAAAACGCTGTCAAGAACCCCAAAATACCGAAAATTGAGGGGTACCGTTATATGGGGGGTACCAGAAAAAATTGACCTATATTTATAATTTTTAGTAGGTTTATTTGGTACCCAATAACAACTCAAAGTACCAAATTTCAGCGAATTCTGTTGAAAAACACGCTCAAGAACCCCAAAATACCGAAATTTTGGGGTTACCCTTACATGGGGGCTGTCCGAAAAAATGGACCTATATTTATAATTTTTAGTGGGGAGATTTGCTACCCAATAAGAACTCAAAGTACCAAATTTCAGCGAATTCGGTTGAAAAACACGCTCAAGAACCTCAAAATACCGAAAATTGGGGGGTATCCTTATATGGGAGCTATGCCTAAACGTGGACCGATATAGCCCATCTTCGAACTTGACCTGCCTGCAGACAAAAGACGACTCTATGCGAAATTTTGGGGCTCTATCTCAATTCGTTTAGACGCTAGAGTGATTACAACAGACAGACAGACAGACGGACAGACGGACATGCATAAATCGTCTTAGAATTTTACGCTGATCAAGAATATATATACTTTATAGGGTCGGAAATGAGTATTTCGATGCGTTACAAACGGAAAAACAAAACTAATATACCCTCCATACTATGGTGGAGGGTATAAAAATACATGGATGGACGGACATGCGGAAATAGACTCAGAAAGTGATTTTGATTCCTTTTGCCTGTTACAAACATATGCACAAAGACATAATACCCTGTACCACAATGTGGTGAAGGGTATAAAAAGGGGGTTATATGGGGACTACCCCAAAAAGGGGCGAATATTGATAACTGTTGCTAGGGTGATTTAAAAAACGCGCTCAGGGACGCCAAAATACCGAAAATTGGGTTGTACCCTTATATGGGAGCTATGCATAAACGTGGACCGATATAACCCATCTTCGAACTTGACCTGCCTGCAGACAAAAGACGACTCTATGCAAAATTTTTGCTAGCTATCTAATTTCGTTTTGAGGCTAGAGTGATTAAAAGAGACAGACGGCCATGGCTATATCGTCATAGAATTTTACGCTGATCAAGAATATATATACTTTATGTGGTCTGAAATGATTATTTCGACGAATTAAAAAAACAAAATTAATATACCCTCCTTACTATGGTAGAGGGTATAAAAATGGGGCGGAATCATGAAGCAGGGAATCCTTAAAGATCAGCTGAAGCTATTAATCCATATAGACGAGCAGAAGTTTCTGTAGATGAGCTGAAGTCTCTATAGACGAGCTGAAGTCTCTATCGACGATCTGAAGTCTCTATAGACGAGCTGAAGTCTCTATAGACGAGCTGAAATCTCTATAGACGAGCTGAAGTCTCTATAGACGAGCTGAAGTCTCTATAGACGAGCTGAAGTCTCTATAGACGAGCTGAAGTCTCTATAGATGAGCTGAAGTCTCTATAGACGAGCTGAAGTCTCTATAGACGAGCTGAAGTCTCTATAGACGAGCTGAAGTCTCTATAGACGAGCTGAAGTCTCTATAGACGAGCTGAAGTCTCTATAGACGAGCTGAAGTCTCTATATACGAGCTGAAGTCTCTATAGACGAGCTGAAGTCTCTATAGACGAGCTTAAGTCTCTATAGACGAGCTGAAGCAGTGTGTCTCCATAGACGATCTGAAGTCGTGAATCTCTATAAACAGGCTGAAGCAGGGCATCTTAACGATTAGAGTCTTTATAGATGAGCTGTAGGTCCGGGACTCCCCATTAACGATCTGAACGGAGTCTTTATAGACGAGCTGAAAAGGTATTTATAAACGAGCTGAAGTCATTATTTATAGACGATCTGAAGGGAGACTTTACAGATGATATAAAGGGAGACTTAGTAGGCGAAGGTAGAATTTCTGGACGAGCAGAAGCATCGTATCTTATAGGCGAGCTGAAGGGAGGCTTAACAAACAAGCAGAAGCAGGAAGTCTCTATAGACGAGTCGAAGAATCATTTATATACGAGCTGAAGGGATTCTATATTGAAAATAGAGTCTCTATGGATGAGTTGAAGGGAGTCTATTTAGACGTGCTGGAGAAAGTCTTTACGAACTGGATGAGTTTCTTTAGACGTGCTGAAGCTTGAGGAATAACTTTAGACGAGTTGGAGCTTAGGGAAATTTTACAGACGAGCCACACTTTCGACGAAGCATTGCCGAGGTTGTTTACTGTGCTCCTAGCAAGATTTGGATTTTGATTTTTTCCACTGCCAATCCACAATGATGTTCATACACATTTACCAATAAGAAAAACTATTTTTTTCTCTCTCTCTCTTTCAGTCCTTTGTCAATCCTGAAGATTTGGCTCTAAGCAAAGCAACTGAAGTTTCATTTCAGGATCCAGATGTAGAACGTGTTCGAAGGTAATTTCTACAAACACACAAACTTTTCATATTTACACGTCATTCTTATTTCTGTTGTAATTTTTCATTTTGCATATTACCATCACAACAACATCGATGATGACGACGACCACAACAACAGAGCCCATCGCAATGATTTGGAAAATATTCTACCCTATTTATTGATTGCCTTGGCCTACATAACCACCGGACCGAATGTCATAGTGGCACGTTTACTATTTTGCATAGTTGCCATATCGCGTATTTTCCACACAGCAATTTATGCCTTTCGACCTGTTCCCCAGCCATCGCGGGCAATTGCCTTCTTTGTCCCCTTCACGATTACTCTGTACATGACGTTTTGCGTGATTGTAATGATGGCCAAGTACGTCTAGAGGCAATGCTAATGAAATGGAATTTTTTCGGATTTATTATTCGATGTTATTTGTATATATTTACAAATTAAATAAAAAATGCATAAAATAAATAAATTGTTTATTTTTATTTATTTAAATAATTTGTGTTATAATGGAATATTTTGGGGGAATTTAAAAAAAACAAAATATTTTATTCGATATTCGAATGTGTCATTCGAATATCGTCAAATGGTGAATGAACTGGAAATATGGGTCTAGCTGTCGAGACATTATTTTACCCGTAGCCCTAGGAGGATAAGAACATTCGACATTGAAACTGTTCCTTGTTTATAATTATGGGGAAACTTAACTGGTAAATTTCCGTTGTCACCATTTCATCATCTATATCGGTATTTGTTGTTGTAATTTTCCTCACCAGCTACTTCAATGTATATCGTTGCTGCACTTTAACCATAGTGCAATATAATTCCTACTGTGCGGTCAAAGTATTGTTACACGAACACTCGAAGAAGATAAATGTGGTTACTGATCGAATATAAGCCAACCGATTCCAAAGTTCAACCTCATCTATACCCTGTGCGTACGTACTTACGTACAAATATAGCGTTGACTCACAGATCATTGGCAGCAGTCTTTGAAGGAAAACAAAAATCGATGCTTTGTAAAAAAATAAAGGGTAACTGGTATCGGATGATAGATTTGTTTTTTTTTAAAGATAAATAAAAAATAATATTTTCAAGGGGAATAGAAGGTCAAAAATTCTTTGTTATGGTGTGACGGATTGGGAGTCTTCATAGATAACATGAAAGCTCGAGATTCTTTATAGAAGGGGTGAAGGTAGAGTAGACTTAAAGGAAAATGAAAATTCCGGATTTTTTTTAGAAGAGGCAGGACAGGTTGTATTTACAGAAGGTCAGGAAAGATTCAAAATGTTGGGAGTCTCTTTAGACGAATTGAAGGAATTATTTTTGATGAGCTGAAGTAGAAATTTGTATAGAGTTGAAGAGTTTTTCTATAGACGAGTGACTATAGACAACTTGAGGGGAGGCCCTGAAAGTAGGATCTATAGTGGATCTGAAAGGAGTCTCTGTAGACGAACTAAAGCGAGTCTCTGTGGACGAACTGAAAGGAGTCTCTATAGACAAGCTGAAGGGAAGCTCTGCAGTCGAGCTGAAGGGAGGCTCTGTAGTCGAGCTGAAGAGCAGTGAGTCTCTATGGACGAATTGAAGGTGAGTCCCTTAAAACGAGCTGAAAGCTAGGGAGTTTCTATATACGTGCTGAAGGTCTGTATACGAGGTAAGGGAAGTCTCCGTAGACGAGGTGAAGGGAGTCTCCGTAGACGAGCTGAAAGAAGTCTCTGTAGACGAGCTTAAGGTTAGGGGATCTTGATAGTTGAGCTGAAGGGTTTCCATAGATCAGCTGAAGTGAGTTTGCATTGAGGAGATAAAGATGATCTGAAAAGAGTATAAATGCGTTTTTCTCTTTTGCGAATGGCGGGCACGATAACTCAAAAATTAATAACTCATGCCCGCCATCAAAAATAAGGATTTCCCTTTAATTACAAAAAAACAATAACAAAAAAATTACAAAATTTTTTGGTTCCCTTAAGTAGATGAAGAAAGTCCCCTTAGGCCAGCTGAAGGTAGTCTCTGTGGAGAATCTGAGAATCTACAGACAAGCTGATGGACAGGAGTCTCTATATACTAGCTGAAAGTTCGGTAGTCTCTACATTCGAGCGCAAGGACAGGGAGTCTCTATAGAGGGGCTTAAGGGCAGGGAGACTCTAATAAATACACTACCTGAAAGCAGATGGACTTTATAGCTAAGCTGAGAGTTGAGACGTTCAGCTCGTTTATATAGTCTTTATAGACGAGCTGAAGATGTGGAAGTTTTTATAGACGAGTTGAAATTTGGGAGTCTCTATGGACGAGTTGAAGGCCGGTGAATGTCATCAGACGAGATGAAGGTCAGGTAGTCTGTATTGACGAGCTGAAGGCCAATAAGTCCCCTTCGACGAGTTACAAATCAGGGAGTCTTTATTGAAAGCAGATGGAATTTATAGCTAAGCTGAGAGTTGAGACGTTCAGCTTGTTTAAATAGTCTTTATAGACGAGCTGAAGATGTGGAAGTTTTTATAGACGAGTTGAAATCAGGGAGTCTCTATGGACGAGTTGAATTCCAGTAAATCCCATCAGACGAGCTGAATGTCAGAGAGCCTCTATTGACGAGCTGAAGTCCAAAAAGTCCCCTTCGACTAGTTGCAAATCAGGGAGTCTCTATTGGCGAGCTGAAGACAGAGAGTCTCAAAAGACGGGCTTAAACGAAGAGTTTCCATGTAGACGAGCTAAAGCGAGGATTCAATACGAACTAGCTGAAATAGAGAGTCACTATAGCAGCTCTAAAACTGGCACACTGTGGTAAAGAGTATTATGTCTTTGTACATATGTTTGTAACAGGCAAAGGAAACGAGATCGACACATGGTTCCTTTTGAGAATATGCATAGAATCACTTTCTGAGTCGATTTATACATGTCCGTCCGTCTTTTCATGTTAAATGCACGGATCGCATCTATATCCGAATTCGATGGCTTGATTTGGCACAGCTCATTTATTTGGCCCAAGAACTCTATTGAAATTGGGAAAAATCGTTTCAAATTAAGATATAGATCCCATATATATTTTCGTCCGATTTTATGTAAATGGTGCACCAAAGACCCTATATATCTTTCTTTTTATATGAAATTTGGCATAGCGTACTTAATTAAATCTAGAATGATGTGTACTAAGTTTCGTGAAAATTGGGGCAGATTTATATACAGCTCCCATATTTATTTTCGTTCGATTTAAGTTAAATGGTGCGCCAAAGTACCTATATATCTTTCGATATGCACGCAATTTGTCATAGCGTACTAAATTAAGTCTAGAGTGAAAATGTGTTGTTTCGTGAAAATCAGTACAGATCTAGATGTAGCTTCCATTTATACTTTCTTCTGATTTAATGTAAATGATACACCAAGCCCCTATATATCTTTCCTTTTACATGAAATTTGGCATAGCTAATTAAATCTAGAATGATGCATGCTAAGTTTCGTGAAAATTATATACAGCACTCATATATATTTTCGTCCGATTTTATGTAAATATTGTACCAAAGCCCCTACATGTCATTCGATTTGCACGAAATTTGGCATATCGTACTGAATTAAGTCCAGAATGATGTGTGTTAAGTTTCGTGAAAATCGGTTCAGATTATATGGGAGCTATATCTTCCATATATATTTTAGTTCGATTTTATATAAATGGTGTTTTAAACTCCCTATACATCTTTCGAATTGCACGAAATTTGTGCATAGCGTACTGAATTAAATCTAGAATGATGTGTAATAAGTTTCGTGAAAATCGGTGTAGATTTGGATATTGCTCCCATATATATGTACGTCCGATTTTAGATAAGTGGTGCACGAAACGATAAAGATCACATATTCCAGTTCGTTCAATTACATGTCAATGTTCCTTCGTAAAGGCGATGTCTGTTAGGATACATATGTAGAATATACCCAACGTGTCATATAGTCGGACCAGTCCGAATTTACTACTTTCCTTAATAATAGATGACGGATGTTTTTTAAAAAGAATTTTTACAAGAACTATCAGTAGGGTAGGGTGGATTTAAAAAAATATGAGTATTTATATAGAAGGAGAAAATGAGTTAGTTTTTACATATGAATAGGGACCCAGGTTGTGATGAAATGAATGCCAGGGAATCTTTACAGAAGAGCTGAGGGCCCTGGCCATCTTCACAGTTGAGCTGAAAACCATAACCTTTGCGAGTTGTGCAAAAGAACTAGGATTTTTATAGCCGAACTGGAGAGTTAAGTTAAAAGGCAAATATATTATTAATGAACTTGTTGATTACACAAATGGCGATAAGCTTACCGATAGAATTCCCGTCACCTAGAAATTATGCGCCTGCCATAAAGCTTCCATTTTCGTACAACAAATATTTTAACTTCTGCAAAAAAAAAAAAATGCTCATACTAAATGCGAAAACTTGAACAACCAGTTTAGTACTTGTCTGCCTGTTAAGTTTAGGATTTGTTGCCAGCGTGTTTTAACCACATTTAGGTCTTCATGTTAACTGAAAACGATCACAAAGATGTGAAACTATTTCAAAATTATATTACATTTTTTTGTGGTTAAAATTTATATAATTCTTGCCTGACTATCAGCTAACTTGAAGTACATTATGCTTGTTTGAAAGAAATAACTACGGTACAGTGGAACAATTGAGAGCGATACATAAAAGAGAAAATTTAGGCTACACTGACGTTCTCCTTCTTTCAGGACTACCTTAAGTTAACCTATAATGGCAGCAATGTCAAATACCCTCTCTAAAATTTCTCAGCTTTTTGGGTTCGTACGTTCTTTACTTATTTCTGTTCATCTCAACTATGCCTACCCCACTGTCCCTTACATATGTACTAACTCTAACCTCTCATTTTATGCCGGACTTTGGTCTTTCTTTTTGATGAAGATCAATTATGAGTTCCCAGACCGTGCAACTAAAAACCCTTCGCATTTATGGTACGTTATTTTTTGTTGTAGTCATTAAAATGAAATTTTACGCGATTCCAATGAACAACTCATGAATATTTATCTGCGAAACAAAACAACGTAATAAAATTCTTTCTTTGGACTGGAACCATCCACCAGAATGTTGTTTCATTCCAAAAAGCACACACATTACCAAAACAGAGAGATTTCAAGGTCAGACACTGATGATGATATGTTGGGGATTTCTTTTTATAAACGTGACTCTTACTAATGTTTGTAGAATCGATTTGGAAGATGTGTGTGTGTGTATGTCAGTCACTTCGTAAGTACAGCCACAAATCAAAACAATTTCTGCTACAGTGCTACTTCTTTGCACTAAGAGGGGTACAGAAAGAGACAAATCAAACTCAGATTGCCTCCCGAATGTTATAACTAATAACTTCGGCACGAATGATGCAATGGAACATTTATATGGGCCTATATCCAAAATTGTCCACGAAGAATTGTCTCCCCTTACAGAACATGGAATGCCAAATATCAAATACAATTTAGCTTAAGTTGAAATTACTGCAACTTCAATGAAACCAGTAAGGAAAGTAGTAAAGATGGGCGGGGACGACTATATGATACCCTTCAATACTTTGGATATATTAAAATTGAATCCATAAACATGTCATTCTCCAACATATGCTAATTTGTTCATTTGGTCAATGGGACAAAATTATGTAAATCAATTTAAAGCAAATATCAATTGGGCACCCGTTGATAATTTGGATAATATTTCAAAGAGACTTCCCTGAGATTATTTTATATTAACCAGAGATTTATTTATATTAACTTCATTGTGTGGCATTTGGACAAACTAAATCCGAACCGATTTTCACGAAACTTAAAACACATCATTCTAGACTCAATTCAGTAAAAAAATATTGTTTAAAAATCCCCGCCTATTGCTCTAGAGGGCCTTGAACAAATATTGTTTAAAAATCCACGCCTATTGCTCTAGAGGGCCTTGAAAAAATATTGTTTAAAAATCCACGCCTATTGCTCTAGAGGGCCTTGGAAAAATATTGTTTAAAAATCCCCGCCTATTGCTCTACAGGGCCTTGAAAAAATATTGTTTAAAAATACACGCCTATTGCTCTAGAGGGCCTTGAAAAAATATTGTTTAAAAATCCACGCCTATTACTCTACAGGGCCTTGAAAAAATATTGTTTAATAAAAATCCATGCCTATTGCTCTACAGGGCCTTGAAAAAATATTGTTTAAAAATCCCCGCCTATTGCTCTACAGGGCCTTGAAAAAATATTGTTTAAAAATCCCCGCCTATTGCTCTACAGGGCCTTGAAAAAATATTGTTTAAAAATCCACGCCTATTGCTCTACAGGGCCTTGAAAAAATATTTTTTAAAAATCCACGCCTATTGCTCTACAGGGCCTTGAAAAAATATTGTTTAAAAATCCACGCCTATTGCTCTACAGGGCCTTGAAAAAATATTGTTTAAAAATCCACGCCTATTGCTCTACAGGGCCTTGAAAAAAAAATTGTTTAAAAATCCAAGCCTATTGATCTAGTGGGCCTTGAAAAAAAAAAAATATTGTTTAAAATCCACGCCTATTGCTCTACTGCGCCTTGAAAAAATATTTTTAAGAATCCAGGTCTATAGATGTAGCATCAACAAATATTCTTTAAAATCCAAGCCTATAGATGGATCTTGAAAAAATATTTTTTTTTAAATCCACGCCTATTGATGGTCTTTAAAAAATAGTCTTTAAAGAATCCACCTTGAAAAAAATATTGTTTAAAAAATCCACGCCTATCCTTGAACATGTTTATTGGTCCATGCTTTTGTTGATCTTTGAAACATTTTTGGATATTGTGAATTCATTTCACTTTTATTGTATTAGAATAACGTTCATAACGTTTGTATTAATTGAATCCTGTTTTCTAACCACAAAACTCAATTAATATTGAAAATTTATTAATTAATATCGAAAATATGAGACAATTGAAACGTGCCAAATTTTTAGACAAATAAATGCAAAATATTAACCGTTTTACACGTGCTAAAATAGAAGTTCTAAAAAAATACAATGTACTTATATTTGGTGAATAGCAATTGTTCAATATACTGTTTAATTGATATTAAAAATCAATCGCAAACAAATCAAGTATTTGACTAAGATCAATGGACTTTTAATTATATTAGAGATGCTGACAAAAACAATAAAAAATAAATAAAAATGCTATCGCATGCCCCTATTAAACTACAAAGAAATTTTTCGAAAAAAAATCTCTTCATTTTTTTCTTTTGAATATATTTTTGGTGTTACTAAGCACCACATAATTTTCATATCTCTCTCAATGAATAAAGAATTGTATGCTGGCATAGCAATATTTGCACCGTAGACATGTTCATATTTAACCACTGATAAGACATAATTAAACTTTAACATGTGAGCTGTGAGCGTTCAATCACATTTACCTACATTTTGAAAATAATAATCCAAAACGACAGTGGCAATTATTTTTACTTAGAAATCTCTTCACGTTATCACGCGGGGAAGATTCACAATTATTTTTTTTTTTTTGGTTTTTTTTTGCAAAACCAATTGAATGGAATCCATTTGTGGACAATTTATGAATATATTATTGTTTTTGACATAAATCGTTTCGTTAGCATTGTTGATATTCTAATCTACATATTCTTTAAAAATCCACGCCTATTGTTCTATTGGTCCTTGAAAAAATATTCTTTAAAAATCCACGCCTATTGTTCTATTGGTCCTTGAAAAAATATTCTTTAAAAATCCACGCCTATTGTTCTATTGGTCCTTGAAAAAATATTCTTTAAAAATCCACGCCTATTGTTCTATTGGTCCTTGAAAAAATATTCTTTAAAAATCCACGCCTATTGTTCTATTGGTCCTTGAAAAAATATTCTTTAAAAATCCACGCCTATTGTTCTATTGGTCCTTGAAAAAATATTCTTTAAAAATCCACGCCTATTGTTCTATTGGTCCTTGAAAAAATATTCTTTAAAAATCCACGCCTATTGTTCTATTGGTCCTTGAAAAAATATTCTTTAAAAATCCACGCCTATTGTTCTATTGGTCCTTGAAAAAATATTCTTTAAAAATCCACGCCTATTGTTCTATTGGTCCTTGAAAAAATATTCTTTAAAAATCCACGCCTATTGTTCTATTGGTCCTTGAAAAAATATTCTTTAAAAATCCACGCCTATTGTTCTATTGGTCCTTGAAAAAATATTCTTTAATAAATCCACGCCTTGTTCTATTGGTCCTTGAAAAAATATTCTTTAATAAATCCACGCCTTGTTCTATTGGTCCTTGAAAAAATATTCTTTAAAAATCCACGCCTATTGTTCTATTGGTCCTTGAAAAAATATTCTTTAAAAATCCACGCCTATTGTTCTATTGGTCCTTGAAAAAATATTCTTTAAAAATCCACGCCTATTGTTCTATTGGTCCTTGAAAAAATATTCTTTAAAAATCCACGCCTATTGTTCTATTGGTCCTTGAAAAAATATTCTTTAAAAATCCACGCCTATTGTTCTATTGGTCCTTGAAAAAATATTCTTTAAAAATCCACGCCTATTGTTCTATTGGTCCTTGAAAAAATATTCTTTAAAAATCCACGCCTATTGTTCTATTGGTCCTTGAAAAAATATTCTTTAAAAATCCACGCCTATTGTTCTATTGGTCCTTGAAAAAATATTCTTTAAAAATCCACGCCTATTGTTCTATTGGTCCTTGAAAAAATATTCTTTAAAAATCCACGCCTATTGTTCTATTGGTCCTTGAAAAAATATTCTTTAAAAATCCACGCCTATTGTTCTATTGGTCCTTGAAAAAATATTCTTTAAAAATCCACGCCTATTGTTCTATTGGTCCTTGAAAAAATATTCTTTAAAAATCCACGCCTATTGTTCTATTGGTCCTTGAAAAAATATTCTTTAAAAATCCACGCCTATTGTTCTATTGGTCCTTGAAAAAATATTCTTTAAAAATCCACGCCTATTGTTCTATTGGTCCTTGAAAAAATATTCTTTAAAAATCCACGCCTATTGTTCTATTGGTCCTTGAAAAAATATTCTTTAAAAATCCACGCCTATTGTTCTATTGGTCCTTGAAAAAATATTCTTTAAAAATCCACGCCTATTGTTCTATTGGTCCTTGAAAAAATATTCTTTAAAAATCCACGCCTATTGTTCTATTGGTCCTTGAAAAAATATTCTTTAAAAATCCACGCCTATTGTTCTATTGGTCCTTGAAAAAATATTCTTTAAAAATCCACGCCTATTGTTCTATTGGTCCTTGAAAAAATATTCTTTAAAAATCCACGCCTATTGTTCTATTGGTCCTTGAAAAAATATTCTTTAAAAATCCACGCCTATTGTTCTATTGGTCCTTGAAAAAATATTCTTTAAAAATCCACGCCTATTGTTCTATTGGTCCTTGAAAAAATATTCTTTAAAAATCCACGCCTATTGTTCTATTGGTCCTTGAAAAAATATTCTTTAAAAATCCACGCCTATTGTTCTATTGGTCCTTGAAAAAATATTCTTTAAAAATCCACGCCTATTGTTCTATTGGTCCTTGAAAAAATATTCTTTAAAAATCCACGCCTATTGTTCTATTGGTCCTTGAAAAAATATTCTTTAAAAATCCACGCCTATTGTTCTATTGGTCCTTGAAAAAATATTCTTTAAAAATCCACGCCTATTGTTCTATTGGCCCTTGAAAAAATATTCTTTAAAAATCCACGCCTATTGTTCTATTGGTCCTTGAAAAAATATTCTTTAAAAATCCACGCCTATTGTTCTATTGGTCCTTGAAAAAATATTCTTTAAAAATCCACGCTTACTGATTAAAAAAAAATCCACGATTTAGGATGGCCTCCAGAAGTCTCTCTTATAGATGATGTTATATATATATATATATATTTCATAGAAGTCCAGATAATCTCATGCAAAATATTGCAAAATTTCCACTTTCATAAAAAATCAATATGAAGAATTATCGCAACTATCGTCATCAAATATTGCTTCCAACACATTTATAGTTCAAATTATTGCAAACACAAAATTTTGCGACAGCGATAATCGTCGAATTTGTAGATACCTTTGCAAGTATGTATGTCGATTTAATGCCTATGATTAGAGAGTATATCAGCATGACTGCAGCGATTAAATGCTAAATAAGACGAATTATTACTGTTATCACTGGTAAACTGCCACTAAATAAAACAAAAAAGCAACAACAATATCATTAATAACAACAAAACGCCAACAACATAGACTAGGAGAATGAAATACCCGTCCCGAAAGCAAATACAGCAGGGAATGCAACAAATGCTTCTTCTACACTTCGGAAATCACGCCACTTTGTCGTCGTACTTTGAACCCAATGCCAATGCAGCAACAACAACAACATTTTCATCATTATATTTGTTGTGTGTATTTTCAATTTTGTTTGTATTATTTTGTTTTATAAATTTGTTGTAGTTGTTGTTTTATTAATCATTTCTTATTAGTACTCAAGAGACGAAGTACAAGAGTGCGATACGACGCTGACCGGCTTCCCAACATACCATTCAGTAATCAAATCTCAATACCACTTGAGAACAAGCTTATAATAACAGTTGTTCTTAAGCTTTTTTTTGTAATATTGAAAAAATGTTGTTAAAATGTGAATTCACAAACAGTTTTCAACTATGCTTGAGAAACTATTGTTGTACACAAATGTTTCTCAAGTGTTGTTAAAGAAATCTGACTATTGAGAAAAAATTATTATTCTCAATAGTTTTTTAAATGTGAATTCACAAGCAATTCTCAACTATGCTTGAGAAACTATTGTTGTACACAATTGTTTCTCAAGTACAATTCAATCTGACGATTGAGAAAACCTTCTTATTTTCAATAGTTTTTTAATCGACGCTGTCGTCGTTTGCCCACGCGTCAGCTATAAACTGGTACCGTTAGTTATTTTCATGGAATTTGTGTTGTTTTGTTTTGTCTGTAAATTAATTGCAAAGTTTGTTAAGCGAGCGGACGGACGTGCATTTTCATGGAGTGATAAAAAGAAAAGTGATAGAAATCTGTGCACAACAATGGCAATAAAAAGTAAGTAAAAAATTAAAAAAAAAAAACAAAATTTAAATACAATGTTATTAATATTTTTAATATTTATAGGTGCAGTATTGTCTAATGGGATCACTGAAGACCTATTTATAAAGGGCACCCGCACATTTTTTTCAATTTGCCAAAAATCGGGGCAAGCTTCGAAATATGTATAAATTAAAAAAAATCTAAATGAAATATGAAACTATTTATACCCTTCACCACACTGTGGTACAGGGTATTATGTCTTTGTGCATATGTTTGTAACAGGCAAAAGGAAACGAGATAGACACATGGTTCCTTTTGAGAATATGCATAGAATCACTTTCTAAGTCGATTTATGCATGTCCGTCCGTCCGTCCGTCTGTCCGTCTGTCTGTCTGTCTGTCTGTCTGTCTGTCTGTCTGTCCATGTTAAATTGTAAACAAAGTACAGGTCGCATTTATGATCCGAATTGAATGAAATTTGGCATAGGTCACTTATTCGGCCCAAGCACGAACCCTATTGAAATTGGGAAAAATCGGTTGAGATTTAGATATAGCTCCCATATATATATTTAACCGATTTAATGTAAACGGCCCCTATATATCTTTCGATTTGCACGAAATTTGGTACAGCTTAATCATTTAGGTCTAGAATGATGTCTGCCAAGTTTCGTGAAAATCGGTCCAGATTTAGATATAGCTCCCATATATAGTTTCGTCCGATTTCATGTATATGGTGCCCCAAAGTTCCTATATATCTTTTGATTTGCACGAAATTTGGTATAACGTACTGAATTAAGCCTAGAGTGATGTCTGCCAAGTTTGGAGAAAATCGGTCCAGATTTAGATATAGCTCCCATATATAGTTTCGTCCGATTTCATGTAAAAGGTGCCCCAAAGTCCCTATATATCTTTCGATTTGCGCGAAATTTGGCATAACGTACTGAATTGAGCTTAGAATGATGTCTAACAAGTTTGGAGAAAATCGGTCCAGATTTAGATTTAGCTCCCATATATAGTTTCGTACGATTTCATGTAAATGGTGCCCCAAAGTCCGTATATATCTTTTGATTTGCACGAAATTTGGCATAACGTACTGAATCAAGCCTAGAGTGATGTCTGCCAAGTTTGGAGAAAATCGGTCCAGATTTAGATATAGCTCCCATATATAGTTTCGTCCGATTTCATGTAAATGGTGCCTCAAAGTCCCTATATAACTTTCGATTTGCACGAAATTTGGCATAACGTACTGAATTAAGCCTAGAGTGATGTCTGCCAAGTTTGGAGAAAATCGGTCCAAATTTAGATATAGCTCCCATATATAGTTTCGTCCGATTTCATGTAAATGGTGCCTCAAAGTCCCTATATAACTTTCGATTTGCACGAAATTTGGCATAACGTACTGAATTGAGCCTGGAATGATGTCTACCAAGTTTCGAGAAAATCGGTCCAGATTTAGATATAGCTCCCATATATAGTTTCGTACGATTTCATGTAAATGGTGCCCCAAAGTCCCTATATATCTTTTGATTTGCACGAAATTTGGCATAACGTACTGAATTAAGCCTAGAGTGATGTCTGCCAAGTTTCGAGAAAATCGGCCCAGATTTAGATATAGCTCCCACATATAGTTTCGTACGATTTCATGTAAATGGTGCCCCAAAGTCCCTACATAACTTTCGATTTGCACGAAATTTGTCATAACGTACTGAATTGAGCCTAGAATGATGTCTGCCAAGTTTCGTGAAAATCGGTCCAGATTTAGATATAGCTCCCTTTTATTATAGATTGATTTTAAGTAATTGACGTACTAAGGAACCAATAGAAACAAAACGTTCTGAAATTAGTATAACCTAACCTGTGACAAGTTTGTTTGAAATCGCTTAATATTTGGATAGAGCTTCCATATATATTTTCGACCGATTTCAAGTAAATTGGGCATCAGACTCCTCATGTTAGTCAGATTGACATCAAATTGTGCACAACGCACAAAATTGAGCATACAATTACGTAGTTGCGTTTTCTAGAAGTACAGACATAGCCCAACGGACTTATTTATATTTGTTTGAAGTCGATTAACATACTTTATGGATAGATCTAGGTAGATTCACATTTAGATAAATATTACTTTTTTTCATCCAATTACATGTTAATAGTCCTGTTTAATATACCCATAGTGGTGAAGGGTATCATATAGTCGGCCCCGTCCGACTTTACTACTTTCCTTACTGGTTTTTTACTATATTAACAATAATTTCTTTTTACTATAATTTTAACTTTAAGCTGTGCAAATAAAATTTGAATTAACACATGAATAATGAATTGCATTATTATTATCAAGCTTATAAAAATATTGAGATGAGTAAGCTTATATACACACTAGTTAAGATAATATTACATTTGTAAGCTTATTCTACAATTGCAAGAATAAGCTTTTAGTAATATTACACAAGTAATTGTATCATAAGGGTTCCGTTTTGATTTTTCTACAATTATTAATAAACATTTCTCAAGATTTTCTCAAGACTTTTTCAAGCTTAATGCTTGTCTTGGTAAGCTTAATATAATATTATTCTCAATACTTTTGGTTTGTTGGGTTGTGGGCTTTGTTTGTTTGTATATCAATTTGTATGTTTGTTTGCATGTAGAATTTATTTTTGTTTATTGGATTTATTTATTTGTTGTTGTTGTTTGTTTTGTAGTTTTTTCTTTTTTACTTCTTACTCATGTGGACAGTGTAAAAAACGTATAAAAAAACATCATAATTACAGTAGAGAGGAAAAGTGTTCATCAAAACTATTGGAGCTAAAGGGCCATCAATAGGCATGGATTTGAAAAGAATATTGTTTGAAGGATCAATAGAGCAATGGACGAGGATTTTTTAGGATTTTTTCTTCAAATACCAATAGAGCAATAGGCGAGGATTTTTAAAGAATATTTTTTCAAGGACCAATATTTTCAACAACCAATGGAACAGTAGGCGTGAATTTTTAATGGACAATAAAGCAATGGACGAGGATTTTTAAAGAACAGTTTTTCAAGGTACAAATAGAGCAACAGTCGTGGATTTAAAAAAATTACAAGAACCAATAGAGCAATAGACATGGATTTTAACGACTAATTTTTTTAGGACCAATAGAGCATTAGGCATGGATTTTTAAAGAATATTTCTTCAAAATCCAATGGAGAAGTAGGTGTGGATTTTTAAAGAATATGTTTTCAAAATCAAATGGAGAAGTAGGCGTGGATTTTTAAAGAATATTTTTTTCAAAATCCAATGGAGAAGTAGGCGTGGATTTTTAAAGAATATTTTTTTCAAAATCCAATGGAGAAGTAGGCGTGGATTTTTAAAGAATATTTTTCAATGCCAATATAGCAGTAGGCGTAGATTTTTAAAAACTATTTTTACAAGGACAAATAGACTAGTAAGCGTGGATTTTTAAAGAATAGACCAGTAGGCGTGGATTTTTAAAGAAGAAGAATAGGCGTGTATTTTTAAAAAATATTTTTCAAGAACCAATGGAGCAGTAGGCGTGGATTTTTAATGGCCAATAAAGCAATGGGCGAGGGTTTTTAAAGAACAGTTTTCCAAGGTAAAAAAATTTACAAGAACCAATAGAGCAATACACATGGATTTTAAAGAATATTTTTTCTAGGACCAATATAGCATTAGGCGTCTATTTTTCAAGAATATGTTTTCAAAATCCAATGGAGAAGTAGGCGTGGATTTTTAAAGAATATGTTTTCAAAATCCAATGGAGAAGTAGGCGTGGATTTTTAAAGAATATGTTTTCAAAATCCAATGGATAAGTAGGCGTGGATTTTTAAAGAATATGTTTTCAAAATCCAATGGAGGAGTAGGCGTCGATTTTAAAAGAATATTTTTTCAAAATCCAATGGAGATGTAGGCCTTGATTTTTATAGAATATTTTGTTTAAAATCCAATGGAGATGTAGGCGTGGATTTTGAAAGAATATTTTTTCAAAATCCAATGGAGAAGAAAGGCGTGGATTTTGAAAGAATATTTTTTCAAAATCCAATGGAGAAGAAAGGCGTCGATTTTAAAGAATATGCTTTCAAAATCCAATGGATAAGTAGGCTTGGATTTTTAAAGAATAGGTTTTCAACATCCAATGGAGAAGAAGGCGTCGATTTTTAAAGAATATGCTTTCAAAATCAAGTGGATTTTTAAAGAATATTTTTTCAAAATCCAATGGAGAAGTAGGCGTGGATTTTTAAAGAATATTTTTTCAAAATCCAATGGAGAAGTAGGCGTGGATTTTTAAAGAATATTTTTTCAAAATCCAATGGAGAAGTAGGCGAGGATTATTAAAGAATATTTTTTTTTTCAAAATCCAATGGAGAAGTAGGCGTGGATTTTTAAAGAATATTTTTTTAAAATCCAATGGAGTAGTAGGCGTGGATTTTTATAGACAATTTTTTCAAAATTCAATGGAGAAGTAGGCGTGGATTGTTTTCAAGGATCAGGCCGCGATGTATAAGAATATTTTTTTCCGATAATTTAAATAATTGTATTTTCTATTGTAATGTTAACGCACATTGCAATTGCCATACAAAGCAAAATAAGCTGTCTTTGTCGTCTCTGTTGATAAGCGCTATTTGATATGACTGTAAATTAATATTGCCTTCCAACACTCTGGTCACTGTCGAGGCACTATTGACAACAACATTTTAAAAAGTTTGATGCGAGAGTTTTTATCGGTAGAACGCAATATTCACTTCTTGGTGCACTTTTAATTTGATTTTGTACTTTCGACAAGAAAAATGACGTAAATAATTTTAAATGAGTGCAAGGATTATATATTCTACATATGTACATAGTTACCAATTGGGTTTTTAGAGCCCACGGATAGAGGCGTACAGGTGTACGTCTATACGTCTATGTACTCTTTGATTTTTTATACCGCATTCAGTATAAGATGGATTTTGTCATCACATTTATAAAAATTTTCATCGGTGACTGCATAACGAAAATATGTTCGGGATCATTATAAAATTCAATACCGATTAAGCTATGTTTGTCTGACCGGAGTGAAAGAAAATGTTCAATGTAGTCTCTATAGAAAGTATATGGCTATATTTTAGGTAGTTGGATGTTCCAAGGCGCATTTGCCAAGGGAAGAGTCTATAATCTGCCATTCCACTTTCTTGTTGGGTAAAGAACATGTTTTCTCATTATATGAAAAAGCTACAGACAGCGGACCTTATTTTGAAATGGTCCACACATAAAGATCCTCTAACGATGCATAACATTTTCAGGACGGCTTAACTTTCTTACTTGTTCTTCACTTTTCGAATTTTCAGAAAGTGATCGACCTCTTGGCAGAAATTTTTATACCCTTCACCACACTGTGGTACAGGGTATTATGTCTTTGTGCATATGTTTGTAACAGGCAAAAATAATCGAGATAGACCCATGGTTCCTTTTGAGAATATGCATAGAATCACTTTCTAAGTCGATTTATGCATGTCCGTCCGTCCGTCTGTCTGTCTGTCCATGTTAAATTGTAAACAAAGTACAGGTCGCATTTATGATCCGAATTGGATGAAATTTGGCATAGGTCACTTATTTGGCCCAAGGACGAACCCTATTGAAACTGGGAAAAATCGGTTCAGATTTAGATATAGCTCCCATATATATATTTAACCGATTTAATGTAAACGGTCTCTATATATCTTTCGATTTGGACGAAATTTGGTACAGCCTAATCATTTAGGTCTAGAATGATGTCTGCCAAGTTTCGTGAAAATCGGTCCAGATTTAGATATAGCTCCCATATATAGTTTCGTCCGATTTCATGTAAATGGTGCCCCAAAGTCCCTATATATCTTTCGATTTGCACGAAATTTGGCATAACGTACTGAATTGAGCCTAGAATAATGTCTGCCAACTTTCGAGAAAATCGGCCCAAATTTAGATATAGCTCCCATATATAGTTTCGTCGGATTTCATGTAAATGGTGCCCCAAAGTCCCTATATATCCTTCGATTTGCACGAAATTTGGCATAACGTACTGAATTGAGCCTAGAATGATGTTTGCCAACTTTCGAGAAAATCGGTCCAAATTTAGACATAGCTCCCATATATAGTTTCGTCCGATTTCATGTAAATGGTGCCCCAAAGTCCCTATATATCCTTCGATTTGCACGAAATTTGGCATAACGTACTAAATTGAGCCTAGAATGATGTCTGCCAACTTTCGAGAAAATCGGTCCAAATTTAGACATAGCTCCCATATATAGTTTCGTCCGATTTCATGTAAATGGTGCCCCAAAGTCCCTATATATCCTTCGATTTGCACGAAATTTGGCATAACGTACTGAATTGAGCCTAGAATGATGTTTGCCAACTTTCGAGAAAATCGGTCCAAATTTAGACATAGCTCCCATATATAGTTTCGTCCGATTTCATGTAAATGGTGCCCCAAAGTCCCTATATACCTTTCGATTTGCACGAAATATGCCAAATTTCGTGCAAATCGCAAGAAATCGTACTGAATTGAGCCTAGAATGATGTCTGACAAGTTTCGTGAAAATCGGTCCAGATTTAGATATAGCTCCCATATATAGTTTTGTCCGATTTCAAGTAAATGGTGCCCCAAAGTCCCTATATATCTTTCGATTTGCACGAAATTTGGCATAACGTACTGAATTGATCCTAGAATGATGTCTGCCAACTTTCGAGAAAATCGGTCCAAATTTAGATATAGCTCCCATATATAGTTTCGTCCGATTTCATGTAAATGATGCTCCAAAGTCCCTATATATCCTTCGATTTGCACGAAATTTGGCATAACGTACTAAATTGAGCCTAGAATGATGTCTGCCAACTTTCGAGAAAATCGGTCCAAATTTAGACATAGCTCCCATATATAGTTTCGTCCGATTTCATGTAAATGGTGCCCCAAAGTCCCTATATATCTTTCGATTTGCACGAAATTTGGCATAACGTACTGAATTGAGCTTAGAATGATGTCTGCCAAGTTTCGTGAAAATCGGTCCAGATTTAGATATAGCTCCCATATATAGCTTCGTCCGATTTCATGTAAATGGTGCCCCAAAGTCCTTATATATCTTTCAATTTGCACGAAATTTGGCATAACGTACTGAATTGAGCCTAGAATGATGTCTGCCAACTTTCGAGAAAATCGGTCGAAATTTAGATATAGCTCCCATATATAGTTTCGTCCGATTTCATGTAAATGGTGCACCAAAGTCTCTATATATCTATCGATTTGCACGAAATTTGGCATAACGTACTTAATTTAGCCTAGAATGATGTCTGCCAAGTTTCATGAAAATCGGTCCTGATGTAGATATATCTCCCATATATAGTTTCGTCCGATTTTATGTAAATGGTGCCCAAAGTCCCTATATATCTTCCGATTTGCACGAAATTTGGTACAGCCTAATTATTTAGGTCTAGAATGATGTCTGCCAAATTTCGTGAGAATCGGTCCAGATTTAGATATAGCTCTCATATATAGTTTCGTCCGATTTCTTGTAAATGGTGCTCCAAAGTCCCTATATATCTTTCGATTGTTTCGTCCGATTTCATGTAAATGGTGCACCAAAGTGCCTATATGTCCTTCGATTTGCACGAAATTTCGCATAACGTACTGACTTGAGCCTAGAGTGATGTCTGCCTTATTTTGTGAAAATCGGTCCAGATTTAGATATAGCTCCCTTTTATTATAGATTGATTTTAAGTAATTGACGCCCCAAAGAACCAATAGGAACAAAACGTTCTGAAATTAGTATAACCTAACCTGTGACAAGTTTGTTTGAAATCGCTTAATATTTGGTTAGAGCTTCCAAATATATATTTCCGCCCGATTTCAAGTAAATTGGACATCAAACTCCTCATGTTAGTCAGATTGACATCAAATTTTGCACATCGTACAAAATTGAGCATAGAATAACGTAGTTGCGTTTTCTAGAATTACAGACATAGCCCAACGGATGACCTATTTATATTTGTTTGAAGTCGATTTACATACTTTATGGATAGATCTAGGTAGATTCACATTTAGATAAATACCACATATTTTATTTCATCCAATTTCATGCTAATAGTCCTGTTTAATATACCCATAGTGGTGAAGGGTATCATATAGTCGGCCCCGTCCGACTTTACTACTTTCCTTACTGGTTTAATATACGGTTCCGTATAAAATCTCCCAACCCAATTTTGGTATTTTTATGATCGTACTCGTATTTTGTAACCTTCGTATAGGAAAGAAGGGTCAAATACCTCGAAATATTTGGAGGTGCCAACAAATTTCATACTGATTTAGCCATGTATGTAATACTTGTAGGAAGTTTAGTGTTGAAAATGATCAACGTTTTGTTGTAGCTCCGGTATGAAGGTACCGCCTCAGTTAAGGTATTTTGAAGAATTTCTCATTCTGGTGGTCTGGTTTTCGCAGACATTTTGCAATATAAGAAAAATTTTTGCCATAGCCCTATATAAAGTATCAACCATTTTTATACCCTTCACCACACTGTGATACAGGCTATTATGTCTTTGTACATATGTTTGTAACAGGCAAAAATAATCAAGATAATCCTTTTGAAAATTTGCATAGAATCACTTTCTGAGTCGATTTAAGCATGTTCGACCGTTTGTCCATGTTAAATTGTAAACAAAGTAAAGGTCGCATCCGAATTGGATGAATTTTGGCACAGGTCATTTGTTTGGCCCAAGGACGAACCCTATTAAAATTGGGAAAAAATCGGTTCAGATTTAGATATAGCTCCCATAGATATTTTCGTCCGATTTAAGGTAAATTGTATACCAAAGTCCCTATTTATCTTTCGATTTGCACGATATTTGGCACAGCTTAATGAATAAGGTCTAGAATGATGTGTGCTAAGTTTCGTGGAAATCGGTTCAGATTTAGATATAGCTATCATATATAGTTTCTCCCGGTTTTAGGTAAATAGTCCACTAAAGTCCCTGGAAATCTTTCGATTTGCACGAAATTTGGCAGAGCGTAATGAATAAGGTCTAGAATAATGTGTGTTAAGTTTCGTGGAAATCGGTTCAGATTTAGATATAGCTCCCATATATATCTTCTTCCGACTAAGAGTAAATGGTGTACCAAAGCCCCTATATATCCTTCGATTTACACGAAATTTGGCATAGCGTACTGAATTAAGTCTAGAATGATGTGTGCAAAGTTTCGTGAAAATCGGTTCAGATTTAGATATAGCTCCCATATAGATTTTCATCCGATTTTAGGAAATTGGTGCACTGAAATCTCTGAAAATCATTTGGTTTGCACGAAATTTGTCATAGCGCACTGAAGTATGTGTGCTAAGTTTCGTGAAAATCGGTTCAGATTTACATATATCTCCCATATATATTTTCGTCCGATTTTGTGTAATTGGTGCACCAAAGTCCCCATATATCTTTCGATTTGCACGAATTTTGGTATAGGGTGCTGAATTAAATCTAAAATTATGTTGTTTGCCTGAAATCGGTTCAGATATAGATATATAACAAAAACGCGACATTTGTTAGGATACATATGTAGAATATACCCAAAGTGTTCGAGGGTATCATATAGTCGGCCCAGTCCGACTTTACTACTTCCCTTACAGGTTTCAGACTTCAAACCCCATGACGAAGTGTATAAGAAATATTGGTATTTTATAATTCTAATATTCTAATTGCACAGAACATATCCGTACCATTATTGATATTGACCTTCAGGGGTTTCAGGATAGAGCCATTATTACGGCGCCACCAAATATTCGGTATTTTCGGTATTATGGACAGTTTTTTTTTCAGCCGAGTTGGCTATAATTTAGTATTTTGATTTCTCATTGTATAGCAAAAAATATTAATATTTACTGAAGTTTCGGGGTAGCTTCCATACCACGATACCTCAACATCTCTGTAATAAAAACCAGTAAGGAAAGTAGTAAAGTCGGACGGGGTCGACTATATGAAACCCTTCACCATTTTGGGTATATTCAACAGATGAATCCTAACAGTTGTCGTATTTTCAAAGGACCTGTAAAATGAAATTAGATCCATAAACATGTCATTTTACAAACTACACTAAATTTTTCATTTGGTCAGATATAGAGAAGCTATATCTAAATCTGAACCGATTAGAACGATTTCAGGAAACTTAACACACATCATCCTAGACCTAATTCATTACGCTGTGCCAAATTTCGTGCAAATCGGAATATATATATATATATATATATATATATATAGGGACTTTGGTGCACCATTCAGATAAAATCGGACGAAAATATATATGGAAACTATATCTAAATCTGAACCGATTTTCACGAAATTTAACACACATCGTTCAAGACTAAATTTAGCACGCTATGCCAAATTTCGTGCAAATCGAAGGATATATAGGGACTTTGGTGCACCATTTACATTAAATCGGACAAAAATACATATGGGAGCTATATCTAAATCTGAGCCTATTTTCATGAAACTTAGCACACATTATTCAAGACACAATTCAGTACGCTATTCCAAATATCGGGCAAATCGAAAGATATATGGGGTGTTTCGTGCACCAATAACCTTAAATCGGATGAAAAGATATATGGGAGCCATATCTAAATCGGAACAGATAGTCACGAAACTTGGCACACATTATTCTAGACTTAATTCAGTACGCTATGCCAATATTCGTGTAAATCAAAATATTTCCAGGGACTTTAGTTGACTATTTACCTAAAATCGGGCGAAGCTATATATGGAAACTATATCTAAATCTGAGCCGATATTCACGAAAATTTGCACACATCATTCTTTACTTAATTTAGTAGGCTGTGCCAAATTTCGTGCAAATCGAAAGATATATAAGGACTTTGGTACACACTTTACCTTAAATCGGACGAAGATATATATGGGAGCTATATCTAAATCTGAACCGATTTTCACGGAACTTGGCTGACATCATTCTAGACCTTATTTATTACACTGTACCAAATTTCGTGCAAATCAAAAGATTTCCAGGGACTTTAGTGGACTATTTACCAAAAATCGGGCGAAGCTATATATGGGAGCTATATCTAAATCTGAACCGATTTTCAAGAAACTTTGCACACATCATTCTAGATACACTTTAGTACGCTGTGCCAAATTTTGTGCAAATCGAAAGATATATAGGGACTTTGGTACACAATTTACCTTAAATCGGACCAATATATATATGGGAGCTATATCTAAATCTGAACCGATTTGTCCGAATTTCAATAGGGTTCGTCCTTGGGCCAAACAAAGTCTGTCGGTATATGTATATCTGTACACAAATTACAGGTCGTTTTTGCTATCTGATTTTACCTATGGTGGGGGGCCAGGCCGAACTTAACGCTTTTTCTCTTGTTATTCTGGAAAGGGGGTTTTACGAATGGCAGATACGATAACTCAAAACTAATACTTAAATCCGTTCCAACACTTTATTCTGTTCGTACTAATCTATAATATTCCGATAAATACCCTTCATTTTTCCGACTGACTTGACTGGGATTTCTGCAATTAGATTACTCAATGCGAGATGTTTTGAAAATATTGTACCAAACCATAAGTATATAAATCAACTGACAATGTATTATGGGACCGCAAATAAATACTAACAAAAGTCATAATACATAGCTTTAATCTATGACGAATATGTACTTTAGGTCTATTCTTATCCGCTGCAAAGAATATTTAACCCTCATAAAAAGGTCTTCAAATCTGGGAAATTAGTTGTTTCCCAATCAACTTCTTGGAATGCGATGACCAAGCACATTTTTATTATTTTGATAATTGTTTTTGACCCTTGAAAAATACGAAAACCCGAAGTTTTAGAATTTCATTACACATATATGTTGCCAATGGTTATGTGCAATGTTTTTATTGTACATAATAAGAGACCATTTGAAGAATTTCGTTGCTCTATGTGCAGGCGAGTTATGCGTGATTACCAAAACAGACATACCACTTTCACGCACTTTATTTTTGGTAACCGAGACATGTTATCAATTTTCAGAAGATTACTTAGTACATTTCATACGTACATATATTGTACATTGGACCGAAAGAACTGATTTAAAAAAAAAAATTATTGATAAGTAATCGCAATCTTACCGTCTGGTGATGGTTATTAAAATTTAATGGAAATTATAATTTATTACTTTGTTTGGGTGAAGGAAATTGCCGATGTTAAGCCATATAGTACTATGGCCTGCATCGGGTGGGAAAGTGAAATTCCAAACAAGTAAGAAATCACTTAGTTCGATCGGGCCGCAATTTTCATATCCTACACCATAAGGTTGGAATTCGAAATAACTTAAGTCTGTGAGGCCCTTACACCGGAACTAGGCCAAACAAGTGAAAAAAGCGTTAAGTTCGGCCGGGACGAACTTTGGATACCCTATAAAAAATATATAAAATTCTCAAAATACTACAATTTAGATTACAAAGTTATATGAGGCTATGCCTAAAGGGCGACCAATAGCGAATATTTGGGGTTAGCGAATATTTGGGGTTATCATTTAATGAGGGATATGCCTAATTAATGACCGATATATGTCAATTTCGAAATTAATATTTTAGTTATGTATCTCAATTCTTCCCTTCAGGAATTATCATTATATGAAGGAGATGCCTGAATGCCTGCCGATATACATGAAATACAAATTTCAGAAATTTTTATGTATATTTTTCCTAAAAACCCCAAAACGTGGACCGATATTGACGACGCATGGTAGGATGTAATGCCCCAAAATACTGCAATTTAGAGGTTACAGTGATATAAGGCCACACCACAGATTATATATAATTCATTCCCGAACCTCACGTTCTAATGTTTTTGCTCGATATCATCCGCAGGTAGAATGATTACAACAATGTCTTAGAACCCAACTCAAAGCGCGGAACAAATCAGATAAATATTTTAGTATAAAACCAGTAAAGAATGCAACGCAACTACGTCAATGTCATGTCAATCTGACAAACATGAGGATTTTAATGCACCATTTTCTTAAAATCGGACGAAAATATATATGGAAGCCATGGACGTACGCAGGGGGGCGGCCCGAGGGAAACGGCAACCACCCCCACCCCCCCAAAATGAATTTTTATACCCTTCACCACACTGTGGTACAGGGTATTATGTCTTTGTGCATATGTTTGTAACAGGCAAAAGGAAACGAGATAGACACATGGTTCCTTTTGAGAATATGCATAGAATCACTTTCTAAGTCGATTTATGCATGTCCGTCCGTCCGTCCGTCTGTCCGTCTGTCTGTCTGTCTGTCTGTCTGTCCATGTTAAATTGTAAACAAAGTACAGGTCGCATTTATGATCCGAATTGAATGAAATTTGGCATAGGTCACTTATTCGGCCCAAGCACGAACCCTATTGAAATTGGGAAAAATCGGTTGAGATTTAGATATAGCTCCCATATATATATTTAACCGATTTAATGTAAACGGCCCCTATATATCTTTCGATTTGCACGAAATTTGGTACAGCTTAATCATTTAGGTCTAGAATGATGTCTGCCAAGTTTCGTGAAAATCGGTCCAGATTTAGATATAGCTCCCATATATAGTTTCGTCCGATTTCATGTATATGGTGCCCCAAAGTTCCTATATATCTTTTGATTTGCACGAAATTTGGTATAACGTACTGAATTAAGCCTAGAGTGATGTCTGCCAAGTTTGGAGAAAATCGGTCCAGATTTAGATATAGCTCCCATATATAGTTTCGTCCGATTTCATGTAAAAGGTGCCCCAAAGTCCCTATATATCTTTCGATTTGCGCGAAATTTGGCATAACGTACTGAATTGAGCTTAGAATGATGTCTAACAAGTTTGGAGAAAATCGGTCCAGATTTAGATTTAGCTCCCATATATAGTTTCGTACGATTTCATGTAAATGGTGCCCCAAAGTCCGTATATATCTTTTGATTTGCACGAAATTTGGCATAACGTACTGAATCAAGCCTAGAGTGATGTCTGCCAAGTTTGGAGAAAATCGGTCCAGATTTAGATATAGCTCCCATATATAGTTTCGTCCGATTTCATGTAAATGGTGCCTCAAAGTCCCTATATAACTTTCGATTTGCACGAAATTTGGCATAACGTACTGAATTAAGCCTAGAGTGATGTCTGCCAAGTTTGGAGAAAATCGGTCCAAATTTAGATATAGCTCCCATATATAGTTTCGTCCGATTTCATGTAAATGGTGCCTCAAAGTCCCTATATAACTTTCGATTTGCACGAAATTTGGCATAACGTACTGAATTGAGCCTGGAATGATGTCTACCAAGTTTCGAGAAAATCGGTCCAGATTTAGATATAGCTCCCATATATAGTTTCGTACGATTTCATGTAAATGGTGCCCCAAAGTCCCTATATATCTTTTGATTTGCACGAAATTTGGCATAACGTACTGAATTAAGCCTAGAGTGATGTCTGCCAAGTTTCGAGAAAATCGGCCCAGATTTAGATATAGCTCCCACATATAGTTTCGTACGATTTCATGTAAATGGTGCCCCAAAGTCCCTACATAACTTTCGATTTGCACGAAATTTGTCATAACGTACTGAATTGAGCCTAGAATGATGTCTGCCAAGTTTCGTGAAAATCGGTCCAGATTTAGATATAGCTCCCTTTTATTATAGATTGATTTTAAGTAATTGACGTACTAAGGAACCAATAGAAACAAAACGTTCTGAAATTAGTATAACCTAACCTGTGACAAGTTTGTTTGAAATCGCTTAATATTTGGATAGAGCTTCCATATATATTTTCGACCGATTTCAAGTAAATTGGGCATCAGACTCCTCATGTTAGTCAGATTGACATCAAATTGTGCACAACGCACAAAATTGAGCATACAATTACGTAGTTGCGTTTTCTAGAAGTACAGACATAGCCCAACGGACTTATTTATATTTGTTTGAAGTCGATTAACATACTTTATGGATAGATCTAGGTAGATTCACATTTAGATAAATATTACTTTTTTTCATCCAATTACATGTTAATAGTCCTGTTTAATATACCCATAGTGGTGAAGGGTATCATATAGTCGGCCCCGTCCGACTTTACTACTTTCCTTACTGGTTTTCACAGTAAATTTATGTTGGCAACAGCGAATTTTTTCATTTTGTACTACCGATTTTCACGAAACTTAACACACATCATTCTAGACTAAATTCAGTACGCTATGTAATATAAGAACTTTGGTACATTATTTACATTAAATCGGACGACAATATATATATCTAGATCTGAACCGATTTTCACGAAACTCAGCACACAATTTCGTGCAAATCGACAGATATATATGGACTTTAGTGCACCATTTACATTAAATCGAACGAAAATATATATGGGAGCTATATCTAGCCTCAATTCAGTACGCCATGCCAAATTTCGTGCAAATCAAAATATATATGGGGACTTTGGGGCACCATTTACATAACTTACTTAGCTGGCTTGTTACATCTTTAAGCCGAGCTTAAAGATTTCCAAGCGCGTCAGTCTTGTGCGCAAGTCCACCTATTTGGAAAACCACGTTCCAAGATGTTGTTTTCTACTTGGTCTTTCCATTTAATTCGTGGCATTCCCCTTCTACGGGAACCATCAGTAGGCTCATTTTTATATGCCTTTTGAGCTGGGGCATTTACATTCATCCGCACAGCCTAGCCACCGTAGTCGCTGCAGCTCAATACGACTGACTATGTCGATGTCCGCGTATAATTTGTAAAGCTCGTGGTTCATTCGACGCCGATATTCACCGTCGACGCAGATCGGCCTGTAGATCTTTCGGAGAATTTTTCTCTCAAACACCCCAAGAGCTGCCTCATCTGCTTGCGCAAGTACCCATGCATCTGATTTATATAATAGCACGGGTAGTATCAGCGTCTTGTAAAGTGTGAGTTTGATCTGGCGGGGGGTGGCCTTGTTTTTAAACTGCTTACTTAGACCATAGTAGCATCTGTTGACGATCACAATCCTCCTCCGAAATTCAAAACTGATGTCATTCGTTTTATTTATGGCGGTACCAAGGTATATAAAGTCTTTAACTACCTCGAAGCTGTAGTTCTCAAGTTCCACAGTTGGTCCGAGTCTACTGGACGTCTTGCGCGTTGATACCATCAGCTTGGTCTTCTTGCCGTTTACTGCCAGACCCACTTTGGCAGACTCCTTTTTAATTTGTTCAAAGGTGGCTGTTATATATATCGATTTCATCGGCGTAGACGAGTAACATGTGTTGTTTGGTGTACAGAGTGCCATTTCTGTTCACCTTTGCGTCTCGTATGACCTTTTCCAGTAGGATGTTAAAAAGATCACACGACAAACTGTCACCTTGTCTGAATCCTCGTTCGGTATTGAAGGACTCCGATAGGTCCTTTCCTACTTCAACTGCTGACCTTGTGCCACTTAAAGTTATCCTGCATAGCCGTATTAATTTTGCAGTAATGCCAAACGCAGACATGGCTTTAAACACCTCTGAACGGATAGCGCTGACGAATGCGGCTTTATAGTCGACAAATAGGTGGTATGTGTCGATGTGTTTTTCGTGGGTCTTTTCCAGGATTTGGCGCAGAGTGAAAATCTGGTCAATGGTGGATTTGCCAGGTCTGAAGCCGCATTGGTATGGTCCGATGATGTCATTGACCATTGGCTTCAATCGTTCACACAGCCACTGGATAGCACTATATATGCGATGGGAAGGAGACTTATTCCTCTATAGCTGGCACATATCGTCTTGTCTCCTTTTTTGTGCACGGGACACAGGATGCTGAGGTTCCAATCATTGGGCATGCATTCATCCAGCCAAATTGTGGTAATCAGCTGGTGCATGCTCCTGACCAGCATCTGGTCACAAGTCTTGAATAGTTCGGCTGGTAACCCATCGGCTCCTGCTGCTTTGTTGTTTTTGAGCCGATTAATTGCTTTTATGACCTCATCTTAGCTAGGTGGTATACACTCTATACCATCATCTCTTATTGGTTCTGGGGTATCTTCTTCATCGCCACTATTTGATACTAGAAGCTTTTCGAAATGCTCCTTCCAGATCCTCAACACGCTGTCTGTATATGTCACCAGGTATCCTTGTTCATCTCTACAGGAGGATGTGCCTGCACCAAAGCCTTCGGTTTGGTGTTTTACTCGTTGGTAAAATTTCCGGACTTCATTCTGACTCCTGTACATCTCGATTTGCTCACGCTCACGTTTTTTTTTTTTTTTTTTGTTCTTTCTTCTTTTGTTTTTTTCTTTTTCATTCATTTACATAACATCGGACGAAAATATATATGGGAGCTCTATCTAAATCAAGACTGATTTTCAAAATTGGCAGACATCACTCTAGGCGAAATTTAGTACGTTGTGCCAAATTTCGTGTAAATCGAAATATATTCAGGGACTGTAGTACACCATTTACATTTAATAAGACGAAAATATAAATGGGAGCTATATCTAAATCTGAACCGATTTTCACCAAACTTAGCACACATCATTTTAGACTTAATTCAGTACGCTAAGCCAAATTTCGTGCAATTCGAAAGATATATAGGGACTTTGGTTCAACATTTACGTAAAATCGGATAAAAATATGTATGGGAGCTATATCTAAATCTGAAGCGATTTTCCCCAATTTCAAAAGGGTTCGCCCTTGGCCAAATAAATAAGCTGTGCCGAAGTTCATCCATCATAAATGCGACCTGTACATTGTTAACAATTTAACATGGACATACAGATGGACGGGCGTACATGCATAAATCGATTAAAAAAGTGATTCTATGCATATTTTCAAAAGAAACCATGCGTCTATCTGGTTTACTTTTGCCTGTTACAAACTTATGCACAAAGACATAATACCCTGTACCACAGTGTAGTGAAGGGTATAAAAAGGCGTTAATTTTTTTAAGTAAAGTTTTTCAAGCCATAAAATAGGCGTGCATTTTAAAAAAAAAATATTTTGAGACCCTAAAATAGGCGTGGTTGTTTAAAGAATATTTTTTTTCATTTTGATGGAAAATTGTTCAAGTATTATCGGAGTTTTTCATATATTGAGTACATAATATCGATAACAATATATTAACATAGCGCCATCTATTATTCTATGCAAATAATATTTATCTTCTCCTATGGTTTATGTTACCAACCGCATTGGAAGTGAATATATATATTTCTTCGACAGATGGAGCTTTGGATATTTTAATGGCAGTTTCATACATCAGATGCATTGATTTCCAAAAATATGTTTTGAAGTTTTATGTGAAAGGTACCATTTGTAAACCAGTAAGTAAAGTAGTAAAGTCGGGCTGGGCCGACTATATGATGCCCTTCACCACTTTGGGTATATTCTACACATGGGTATTCTCATTTTTTGATTTTATCTTTATCAATAAATGAACCGACTAACATCAATCCATATACATGCTTTTCTGCAACCTATGCTAAATTTCAATGGGACAAATTTGGGTAAATCGATTTATAGCACACTTGATACACACTATTCGATAATATCAATCAGACACCCGTTCGAAATATATATGGAAGCTATATCTGCATCTGCACCCATTACAAAAGAAGCGCACTCAGTCTAGTCTCAATTGAATACGTTGAGCAAAATCTCGTGTCAATCGGAGGAGTTTGGTGCACCATTTACCTAAAATCGGACGAAAATGTATATGTGGCAGATATATCTAAATTTGCATTTTCAGGAAAATTAACACACATTAGTCTAGACTTATGTCAGAACGCTATGTGCAAATAGAGCGGTATATAGGGACTTTGGCACACCATTTACCGTAAATCGGAAGAAAATATATATGGGAGCTATATCTAAATCTTAATCAATTTTCACGAAATTTAACACACATCATTCTAGACTTAATTCAGTACGCTATACAAATTTCGTGCAAATCGAAAGAAATGTAGAGGCTTTGGTACACCTTTTACACAAAATCGGACGAGAATATGTATGTGAGCCATATCCAAATCTGAAGCGATTTCCACGAAACTTGGCAGACATGACTCCAAACCCAATTTAGAACGTTGTGCCAAATTTCGTGGAAATCGAAAGATATATAGGGTCTTGAGTGCACCATTTACCTTAAATCGGAAGAAAATATATATGGGAGCTATATCTAAATCTGAACCGATTTTCACGAAACTTAGCAGACATTATTCTAGGCTCAATTCAGTACGCTGTGCCAAATTTCGTGCAAATCGAAAGATATTTAGGGACTTTGGTACACCATTTACCTTAAATCGGACGAAAATATATATGGGAGCTACATCTAAATCTGAACCGATTTTTCCCAATTTCAATGGTGTTCGTCCTTGGGCCAAATGAATGAGCTGTGCCAAATTTCATCCAATTCGAATAATAAATGCGACCTGTACTTTGTTCACAATTTAACATGGACAGACAGAGAGACGGACATGCATAAATCGACATAGAAAGTGATTCTATGCATATTCTCAAAAGGAACCATGTGTCCATCTCGTTTCCTTTTGCCTGTTACAAAAATATGCACAAAGACATAATATCCTGTACCACAGTGTGGTGAAGGGTATAAAAAAGGGGGTTATATGGGGACTACCCCAAAAAATGGGCGAATATTAATAATTTTTGATGGGGAGCTATATATGGGAGCTATATCTAAATCTGAACCGAATTTCAGGAAACTTATCACAAATTATTCTAGGCTTATTTCTGTAAGCTATACCAAATTTCGTGCAAATCTAAAGATATTTAGGGACTTTGTTGCGCCATTTAACTTAAATCGGGCGAAAATATAAATGGGAGCTATGTCTAAATATGAACCGATTTTCACGAAACTTAGCACACATCATTCTAGGCTTAATTTAGTACGCTGTACCAAATTTCGTGCAAATCGAAAGATATTTAGGGACTTTGGTACACCATTTACCTTAAATCGGATGAAAATATATATGGGAGCTATATCTAAATGTGAACCGATTTTTCGAAATTTCAATAGGGTTCGTCCTTGGGCCAAATGAATGAGCTGTGCCAAATTTCATCCAATTCGAATAATAAATGCGACCTGTACTTTGTTCACAATTTAACATGGACAGACAGAAGGACGAACATGCATAAATCGACATAGAAAGTGATTCTATGCATATTCTCAAAAGGAGCCATGTGTCTATGTCGTTTCCTTTTGCCTGTTACAAACATATGCACAAAGGCATAATACCCTGTGCCACAGTGTGGTGAAGGGTATACAAATTATATGCAAAGTTAGCATCAACTCCAACAGTTTATTCGGTTGATTTTGGATTTGCAAAGTCTTACACTTTATCGCGGAGATACCAGGTGGTAAACACATTAAGTTTTGATGTTTGGTCCATAGGCATCAATATTTCGATTAGGCACATATAAATTAATAAATTTTATGTAACTGCACCCTTTAATTGGACCTTGAAAAATCTAAAATATTCTTAAAAACTCTTCGCTTCAATTGGCATTTGAAAAAATATTCTTCGAAAATCCACACGCCAATTGGCCCTTGAAAAAATATTCTCTAAAACTCTAAACTTCACTTGACCCTTGAAAAGATATTCTTCGAAAATCCACACGCCAATTGGTCCTTGAAACACTCAAAGCTTCAACTGGTCCTTGAGAAAACATTCTTTGGTACTTAAAAAATTCAGGACTATCTTGGTACCTAAAAAAAATATTTAAACAATTCTACGCCTCTTGGTACCAAAAAAATATTATTTAAGAAAATCTACACCTATCTTGGTACTAACATCTATTCTTTAAAAATCCTCGCCTATATTGGTATTTAAAAATGCTCTTTAAAAAATCCATGCCTATCTTGGTACTTCAAAAATATTCTTTAAAAATCCTCGCCTATATTGGTATTTAAAAATGCTCTTTAAAAAATCCATGCCTATCTTGGTACTTCAAAAATATTCTTTAAAAAATCCACGCCTATTTTGATCCTTGAAAAATATTCTTTAGAAACTGCCGCACCTATATTGATCCTAGAAAAAATATTCTTAAAAAAATCCATGGGTTCTATAATACTTGCCAAGGGTTTTCATTCCAATAAGGATTTTTTCACCTCCCAGAGCATGAGCTCGAATTTGTTGCATATGGTAATAGGAAATAACTAATCTAAATAGATAAATATAAAATTTATGAAATGTATATTAATTCTACAAGTACATTACGCATAAATGATCATACAAGTACATTTTTAGTACATGTCTTACAATGCCAATTTTATGGTACTCAGAACTCAAGTGCATTTCACAGACTTATTTCAATCGACCAAAGCAAAATACTATCATCTCTCTCCATTCCAGTGGATGATGACAACAAATGAAATGTGAACTGAAACCATAGAATGCATGCAATTGAAAATAAAAAAAAAACGAAGTTGGCACCCAGTCATCTCCGCCGACAACTCCGGGAATAAATTACATTCTAAAGTGGTTGTGTCGACCGATCAACCCTTCATATGGAATGGACTGGCAGACAGACATAACACTGTGCAAACCTACTCATATTAAGATGCAGAATTGAAGACGAAAGACGACGACTAGACAAGCGTACACAACAAACAACGAAAACCGAACGTCCGACACATCGGACGGAGGACGGAAGGCTGAACGTATAGATCAAATATAAGTGGTTGCAATTGATGTCTCTATGTTGCAGCAGCACTTTGCACCAGATGTCCGAGATTTCCATATCCAGCACTCATCATATATGTATGTATGTGCCGACAGACACACATACGTTTTTGAGGCGAACAGATAAAAGGAATGGTAACATATGTTTCCCGCCCGACGTGTGTACCATTGGCTCACTCTTGTAATTCGAACGACAAACAATATGGAAGGAACGACAACCAGAAAAAAACAAACGAACAAATACTTTGTAGTCTCCCTTTTTTGCGGTTGCATAAACGATGACGACTCTATTCTTCTTATTCGACAAATAAACACACACACACATCTTCATTTTCCATCATTCGTGTGGTAAGTGAAATTGTCAGCTCCTTTATCGGAAAATGCATAAGAGTTTCATGTTCATGATTCTATTTATTTAGTTGATGATAGGTGGTTATTAGGGTGGATACTGGGGAAGATTTTTTTATAAGAAAATAAATTCAAATTAGAATGAATTATATTTGTGTGGTCATTGTAAGCACACAAGCTTCCCAAAGAATGTCACGAGATCAAACCCTGACAAGAATTTTTATACCCTTCACCACACTGTGGTACAGAGTATTATGTCTTTGTGCATATGTTTGTAGCAGGCAAAAGGAAAAGAGATTGACACATGGTTCCTTTTGAGAATATGCATAGAATCACTTTCTGAACCGTCAGTCCGTCTGCCTGTAGATGTAAAATTGTAAACAGGGTACAGGTCGCATTTATGAACCGATTTGGATGAAATTTGGCATAAGTCACTTATTTGTCCCAAGGACGAACCCTATTGAAATTCAAGAAAATCGGATCAGATTTAGATATAGCTCTCATATATATTTTCGTTCGATTTATGGTAAATGGGGCACCAAAGCCCCTATATACCTTTCGATTTGTACAAAATTTGGCATAGAGTACAGAATTGATACATATGTACAATATACATATAGTGGTGAAGGGTATCATATAGTCGGCCCAGTCCGATTTTACTACTTTCCTTACTGTTTTTTATACTCTCCACCATAGTATGGAGAGTATATTAATTTTGTCATTCCGTTTGTAACTCATCGAAATATGCATTTCGGACCCTATAAAGTATATATATTCTTGATCAGGGTAAAATTCTAAAACGATCTAGCCCTGTCCGTCCGCCTGTCGTAATAACGCTATCTTATGAAGGAATTTATTGTCTTTTGTCTACAGGCAGGTCAAGTTCGAAGATGGGATATATCGGTCCACGTTTAGGCATAGCTCCCATATAACAGTACCCCCCAATTTTCGGTATTTTTGGGTTCTTGAGCGCGTTTTTCAAACGAATACGCTGAAATTTGGTACATTTAGTTCTTATTGGGTACTAAATATCCCCACAAAAAAATTGTAAATATAGGTCCACTTTTTCTGGTAGCCCCCATATAACGGTACCTCCTAATTTTCAGTATTTTGGGGGTTTTGATCGTATTTTTCCACCGAATTGGCTGTAATTTAGTATTTTGAGTTCTTAATAGGTACCAAATCTTTCCACAAAAAATTATAAATATAGGTATATTTTTTCGGATATACCCGTTTAAGGGTACCCCCCTCCCCAATTTTCGGTATTTTGGGGTTTTTGAGCGCATTTTCCAACCGAATACGCGGAAATTTGGTACATTGGGTTCTTAATAAGTTCCAAATCTCTCCACAAAATGTTATGAATATAGGTCCATTTTTCGGTTAGCCCCCATATCAGGTACCCGCAATTTTCGGTATATTGGGGTTCTTGAGCGCGCTTTTCAACCGAATTTGTTCCGCGTTTTGGGTTTGGTTCTAAGACTCTTTTGTAATCATTTCACCTAGAGGGATAAAAAATTAGAACGTAAGGTTCGATAATGAACTATAGCAGCATTTAGACCTAGCCCCTGATTGGAGGTTCCAGAAGGAGTGGAGTAAGATGGGCAAAGTTCGGATGAAATCTAAATTTTCTAAAACGGATTTGGTCGAAAGAAACATGGGGTCTAGAACCAATATTTCGATGAGGCACATATTCACAGTGTTAAAGTGTATACACCCTCATTAGCCATAAGGCTGGGGGTATAATTATCCCTTAAAAATTTCTGAAATTTATATTATGGTTTACATAATCCGTTTTAGAAATGTCGATATAGGTCCACTTTTTGGTATGTTCCCTATACATATTTTCATTTCTAGTACCTGTCAATATATCTATGGTGGAGGGTATCCAAAGTTCGACCCGGCCGAACTTACTGCTTTTTCACTTGTTTTTTTTTGTGCTGGACAAACTCCGCACGACACTTCCGACAATATCTAAGACTCTTAAACTTTTCTATAAATAGCGTCGTACTATGCTCGGGATTGTCATATAATTTGATTTATAAAATTTATAAGACCAACATTTTGAGGGGATGGAAAATTCCGTATGGGGATGAATGTCCTTGGCGAGTATATAAAAAATGCAGAAGGACAAGTTCGCCATAGGTCAAATTTTTGAGTTATAGCGGAATGATTTCTTTGTTGGTAGAACAATTTCTTAGTTTGCGACTATTGCAGACTGTAATTTGGTGTAAATGTTTCATGACGACTGTATATGCATATATAAATTGTCAGCACTTTGAAGGTTTTAGTCGCATTTTTCGCTTTGCAATTTGGTTTCCGGCCTATAAAAAAAAATATCTCACCTGCTGAGGTCAGATTATACGCTTCACCACAATGTGATACAGGGTATTATTTCTTTGTGTATCTGTTCGTAACAAGCAAAAGGAAACGTGATAGACCCATGTTTCCTTTTGAAAATATGCATAGAATTCTTTTCTGTGTCGATTTATGCATGTCCGCCCGTCTGTTCATTTTAAATTGTAAACAAAGTATAGGTTGCATTGGTTCAGCCTACCCGTTGTCTTCTATATATATTTGTAAATGGTGCACCACAATCCCAATATTTGTCCGATTTTATGTAACTGGAACACTAAACTGCCAATGTTTGTCAGATTGGGACAAAATTTAGCACAGTGTATTGAAATTCTGCAGGTTGAATTCGTTGAAATCGATTCAGTTTTTTGTTTGGACTCGCTGTAATAGCTTAGTGTTAAGAAAGTGACGAAACGGCTGAATCTTGAAATTTTGAGTGTGTGTTTTTGTTGCTGCGTAGGCGTGAGATAAGGCTGGGTTTTAGGAAATTCGAACTAGAAGGGTGCGAAAAGTACTAAAATGTACCAAAAATGGTACCCTCTGTATTAAGTAAACGGGATGAGCAAGAATTTTGGAAATTTGGAATGTTTGTCAATGATAGAAAGTTGAAAAGGTATACAAAAGGGTTTTTGGAAATCCGACCTATAAGTGTACTAGAAGTACCAAACCTTACTAAATTTAGTTCTAATTATACCCTACACAACTATGTTGTCAGGGTATTATAGCTTTGTGCAGCCCTAAGAGTTTGTAACTCCGCGAAATATTGGTGCTAGACCCACCTTTAAGTATACCGATCGTCATATCTCGACTAGCTGAGTCGATCTAGACATGTTTGTCCGTCCGTCTATCCATTATAATTTGTAAACACGATACAGGCCACAGGACCAATCTTCATCTTTGCATGTAGGATGGGTTCTGGCCAATTAAAGATCAGTTAATATTTAGGGTATGAAATGGACCAAAAACTTTATTTTTTCTGATTTCTGGTCGCTACAGAGGCCTCAATTATGCCCAAACATCGCGAATTTTTACATTGAGAACGATATTGTACTAAATTTGGTGCAAGTTGGATTTAGGTGAGCATATAGAACAGGAGCCTTGAAATTGGCAATTAAAATGACTGTTGGAGTGCAGGATTGAGGTAGTTTAGGAAATTTGTGCTTATTGATACGAAAAGTACTAAATTTAGTACAATTTGGATTTTGGGAGAACAGATAGAGCTGAAAATCTGAAATTTGGAATTAAGGTTGCTGTTTAAGATTGAGGTATAGGGACATCTACGTAGGGACGTATTTATGTGTACGAAAAGTACTAAACGGCACTAGATTTGGTACAATTTGGATTTGGGTGAACGCAGAGAGCTGGAACCCTAAAATTTGGAATAATGGTTGCTGTTGAAATACAGAATTAAGATATGGAAGAATAGTACTTATGTGTACTAAATGGTACTATATTTGGTACAACTTGATTAAGTGTGAACGGGTAGAGCCGGACTAAGAATTTCAGAATTAAAATTACTGTTGGAGTGTATGATTGAGGTAGTTTAGGAAATTGTTAATTATAGAAACAAAAAGTACTAAATGGTACCAAATAGTTTACAAATTGTTTTTGAGTGAAGGGATAGGGTTTGAGATCCTGAAATTTTGAATAAATTTTACAGCTGGAGTGTAGGATTGAGATGTGTCGGTAGCTTTGAAAATTCCATATTATGTGTACTAAGTGGTACTAAATTTGGTACAATTTATATTAGCGTGAACGGATAGAAAAAAATTTAAATTTGGAACGAAAATTACAGGATTAATGTAGTATTGGAATTTCGTACTTATGTATAAATGGTACTATATATGGTACAATTCGTTTTGTGTGAAATTTTGAATTAAAGTTAAGGTTAAAGTGTAGGATTGAGACATGGATGTAGTTTTGAAAATACGTAATTATGTGTACTAAATGGTACTAAGCTTAGTACAATTTAGACTTGAGTGAAAGGATAGAGATGGAAAACGCATATTTGAAAATAAAATTACTGTTAGAATACAGGATTGAGACATTGTTGGAAATTCAAACTCATAAGTACGAAAAGTACTAAATGTTACTAAATACTGTATAATTTGGATATATGTGGAGTCTGTACGTATTTGATAAAATATATAATTCCTTTCCGCATACGAAGTAGCGGGCACTTTGCTAGTTAGTAATATTCGGAAAATATGTCAGTGTAAGAAAGAGATGCTGTTAACCTCTAATCGGGCAAGAGGGTGCAACTATTACGAAATATTGCCCAGGCTCAGAATAAACATCGGTAGAAAGTTTGAGTTCCCTAGTAGTTGTGTAGGGTATCGTATGGTCGACCCCGTGCGACTATACTGCTCCGCTCACTGGTTGTATATATATTGAAAATATATAACTTGAAATTTTATATGGAATACAGTTTGGTAAGTGGTGTTGATGTATGGAAATTTGAAACATTTGAAAATAAAATTACTGTTATAGCACAGTATTGAGACAGTGTTGGAAATTCGAACTCATAAGTACGAAAAGTATTAAATATGGTATAATTGGGATCTATGTGAACGCATCAATTTATGATTGAAATTACAGTTGCAGTGTGGAATTGGATTTGGATGTTGGTGAATGGATAGAACTGGAATCTTTAAATGTGGACTTAAGGTTATTATTGGAGTGCATGACTGAGGTAGTTTTGGAAATTCGTACTTATGGGTACGAACAGCACAAAATTAAGTACAATTTGAACTTTGTTGGACGGGTAGAACTCGAATTCTGAAAGTTGCAACTTATGTTACTGTGGGAGTGTAGGAAATGTATGAATTGTACCAAATCTGGTACAATTTAGTGAACAGACAGAGCTGGAATTCTTACATTTGGACTTACGATTACTATTTGAAAGCGGGTTTGGAATATTGAGATAGGTTTGGAATATGGGCACGAAAAACACATACTGGTACTTAATCTGGTATAATTTAGGTTTTAATGAACAGACAGACTGGAATTCTTATATTTGGACTTATGATTATTATTTGAAAGCAGGATTGAGGTATATTTGGAAATTTGTACGAAAAGTACTAAGTTTGATACAATTTGGACTTTGGTGGAATTATGATTACTGTTAGAGTGTAGGACTGATGTAGTTTTAGTTTTGAGTATGAAAAGTACTAACTTTGGAACAATTTGGATTTGGTGGAATCCTGAGATTTGGAATTTAGATTACTGTTGAAGTGTAGTATTGAGCTATGGAAGAAACTTTGGAGACTCGAGTTTATGTGTACGAATAATAAATAGAATAGAAAATGCATTGAATTTGGATATGGGTAACGGACAGAGCTGGAAACCTAAAATTTAGAATGTGGGTAACTGACGAAAAGTTAGAAAGAAGTACCAAAACGGGTTTTGTTACTAACTGGTACTAAATTTAGTGGTGGTGATGGTATAAGGGTAGTTTTTAAAATGTAAATGAGGAACCTGTACG
Source organism: Musca vetustissima (assembly GCF_032173495.1). Classification (NCBI taxonomy): domain Eukaryota; kingdom Metazoa; phylum Arthropoda; class Insecta; order Diptera; family Muscidae; genus Musca; species Musca vetustissima. Next base: position 37,931 of record NW_026887800.1, on the reverse strand, counting down.
TATTTGCTAAAATATATGATTTGATTTCTGATCTATTTATACCCTTCACAACACTGTGGTACAGGGTATTATGCCTTTGTGCATATGTTTGTAACAGGTAAAAGGAAACGAGATAGACACATGGTTCCTTTTGACTGTCGGTCCGTCCATGTATTTTTGTGAACAAAGTACAGGTCGCATTTATGATCCGATTTGGATGAAATTTGACATAGGTCACTTATTTGGCCCAAGGATGAACCCTATTGAAATTGGGAAAAATCGGTTCAGATTTAGATATAGCTCCCATATATATTTTCGCCCGATTTCATATAATTTATGCAATAAAGTCCCTATATATCTCTCGATTTGCACGAAATTTGGCAAAGCGTATTGAATTATGTCTAGAATTATGTGTCTTAAGTTTCCTGAAAATCGGTTCAGATTTAGCTATCTGTGGGGGGTTTCACCGATCTCTCAATCAGAAGACTGGACGACTGTGACCCCCCTCGAGCAAGCTCGTCGGCTATCTCATTCCCTTCAAAGTCGTTATGTCCTGGAACCCAGCATAGTTGGGCTATGCTGTCGTATATCATTCAAAGTGGTCTTACAATCATGAACTGCTTTCGAGTTTATAGTATGCGAGCGTAATTTTAATATCGTACATATACAACTAAATATCGTACGTATACAACAAAAATCAATGTGAAAAATCAATATATGTGTAGTAGCCCTCGTAGAACTATAATTTTGGTGAACAATTTAAAAGAATGTAAAACAAACTCCTGTTATGTGTAATCAGTAGATGTCTCATCGATCAGAACACATGTAAGTTATTAAAACAAAAGCCATTGATTAATATGTCATGCCAAGTACCCGCACACACACACTCTCTGGCAGTTATATCCATTGTCCTTAAGAAGTAACCTGACGATGATGCTGATATGAGCATTGTTATTTTCTATTACACAATCTTTGAAGTGCATCTGAATTGTATTGTGTGTGTACGTGTGTGTGTTTATTTTACTTTTGTAATGAAAGTAAAATCCTTAGATTTGAAATGCATATCAACAAATAAGGGCAAAGCAAACAACATGTGAAAACAATTGAAAGATTATGATCTCATCTTTCATTGCTGCAGTTAAGTAGTTTCGTACTTAACAAGAGGGGTAATTTTCTATTTTAAGTTGGAAATTGAGAAAATGGCGTGTTAATTGTTTTGGAAAAAAGGATAATCTTGTAGTCTTCCAATTAAGACAAACATTTGAAGTATAACATTTCAATATCAATTCATTTGAAGTGGATATGCAATTGAATGAAAGTGGGATTTTTTTTTTTGAAACAAAAACAAAGAAAAAGACGTAGTTTTTGAAGAAGAAGTTGAAGGCAGATTATTTATTTGTATTGAAGAAAATTTGTTCGATTTTGATATCCTATTTTCTCCATTAAAAAATATGTACCTCCGTAACTGAGGTCTGAGTTTATCTCTAAGCAAATGAGTAAGGAATGGACTAACGTTGTACGGGACCGACTATATGATAACCTACACCATTTAGGGTATATATCAGATATGATCCTAAGATTCGTATTGTAGTCGATTTAAAGCAAGCTTAAAAAATCATCGCTTATGTTTGTCATTGTATACGTACAATATTCTGTCGATCGGACAGGCGTAGCATGTTGGGAGATCCACAGACATGAAACAGGACAAACTTAAATAATATGATATATATATATATATATATATATATCTAAATCTCAACCGGCGTGACTTCGATGAATTTCTATAGGGTTTGTACTTGGGTCTAATAAATGAGCTATACCTACTTTCATCCAATTAGAATCATTTTTGCTACCTGATTTTATACCCTACATCACACTGTGGTACAGGGTAATATGTCTTTGTGCATATGTTTGTAACAGTCAAAAGGAAACGAGGTAGACCCATGGTTCCTGTTGAGAATACGCATAGAATCACTTTTTAAGACGATTTATGCATGTCCATCGGTCCGTCTGTCTGTCCATAATGTGTAAACAAAGTACAGGTCGCATTTATGATCCAATTTGGATGAAATTTGGCACAGTTCATTTATTTCACCCAAGGACGAACCCTATTGAAATTGGAGAAAATCGGTTCAGATTTATATATAGCTCCCATATATAATTTCGTCCGATTTTATGCGCACTGAATCAGGCCCTGCTTATGTGTTTTAATGGAATCGGTTCAGATTTAGATATAGCTCCCGTATATAGTTGCGTCCGATTGTTTGTGAATGATACACCAAACTCCCAATATTTGTCCTATTGAGACAAAATTGTGCACAGAGTTCTGTACGGGGTTTTTCATTTGGTTCAAATATTTATCTAGATAGCACATTTAATTTCGCCCGATTCCATCTCAATGGTCCTCCAAAGATTTTAAGACCGTTCTATCTACAGGATATTGTAGATATTAATATGGCTTGCATGCACCCAAAGTGGTGAATGATATCGTATAGTCGGCCCATCCGACTTTTGCACTTTCCTTACAGGTTTTTATTATAAAACCAGTGAGCAGAGCAGTATAGTCGGACGTGGCCGACAATACGATACCCTACACAACTACCACAGAACTCTAACTCTCTGCGAATGTTTATTCCGAGTCAGGGTAATATTTCGTGATATTTGCCCGATTAGATTGACAACATATTTTTATATACCTATAATTTATTTTTATACCCTACAATTTAGGGGATGAAATGGACCAAAAACTTTATTTTTGTCGGTTTTTCTGGTCGCTCCTGAGGCCACAATTATGGCACAAACAACGCGAATTTTTGCGTTGGGGAAGGGGATCGGGCCTTTTTTGATAAAGATCGGTCAATACTGTGTGAAAAATGACAAAATTTGTATTCTATGGCGTATATATTTGCCCATGAAGGACCAAGACCCGAGAAGTTTATACTGTGTTCAAGAGGAGTGGTTGACCTTTAAATTGATACCAATTATATGGTTGTATGTACTCAGATGTGGGAGTTACACTTAAATATTTACAGGTGCTTACGTATTCAGACATTATTTGGTAACCCAATACCACACTAGAGGGCGAAAATATAGCGCTGATCGCTTTGAAAATTTCCATGAGATTCCAGTTATGGTCAAGGACAACGCCTATAATTTTCGGTGATGATCAGATAATAATTTTGGGATGAAGTCGACCGAAAACTTAACTTTTTTTACTCAATCTATAGGCCACAATTGAAAGCCCAACATCAAAACATAACCTACGGTAAAAAGAATGGGGACAAGTACAGCCCTCGTCTACTGAATATTGCTAATATTTGTTGACCTTTAGTCGGGTATCAAGAGGGTGCAAATAACGCAAAGTTAGATTTTCGTGGAAGTTGTGTATGGTATTATATGGTCTGCCCCGTCCGACTCTACTGCTCCGCTCACTGGTTTATAGAAAAATTTGCTCAGCTACTGATGTCGGCCAACAGATGTCTGGATTGTCCTTAAACAATCCACGCCTTCTGTTGGTCGACGAAAAAATGTCCCTAAAAAATCCACGCACTCTCTTGGCCCACGAAAAAAATGTCCTTAAAAAATCCACGCCTTCTGTTGGTCCACGAAAAAATTCCTTAAAAAACTCCATGCCTTCTGTTGGTCCATAACACAAATATTATTTAAAAAATCCACGCCTTGTGTTGCCTTGTTTAAAAAATACATGTCTTGTGTTGGTCCATAAAAAAATATTTTTTAAAAAATCCACGCCCGTCTGTGAAAAAATATGGTTAAAAAATCCACGCAGAGGTATTTTTTGAGTCAGAGTCTTTCTATGGAAAATACAATTTTGATATTAAGTCATATTCATTATCAGCGTCAATGTTGCAACCGGGTTACAACACATTTAAATCGGTCAATGCCATCGAACCCCTCTTCAAATACATTATTCATATATCCCTTACAAAAAAAAAAACTCAAACACTTTCCACAATGAATGAATCAAATTATCATCGTCATCAGCATTCGCATAACTAATAAATAGATGTTAAGAACCTATTAACACCTTGCAACAAAGGTGTGAAAAAAGAAGCGTAAATTGCATTTGCCAACGGAGGTTATAAAGTTTTGCATTTGCATTCTAGTACCTGGTCGGTATCCGGTGCAAAAAAAGCGAATATGCTTACGAACGCAATAGATTCCACTCTTTGTTCCATACCGCCCGCATATGGTCAATATGTTTTTGTGCCGTTTAAATCGGTAAGCTAATGGTGGCAGTGCGGTGGTACTTTGTGAGAATTTAACATTTCCTTGAGCTACTCAGTGGTCGGCAACGTTAGATGTTGTCTCAAGTTGTCACTAATGCCAGTGACCAACGTACGTCTATTTTGTAAGTTGATATTGATGTTGTCGTCGGTCGGTCGCCGGCCGGCCGGCCTGGTTGGTTTGTTCGTTCGTTCGTTCGTTGACGGTGGCCGTTGTTGCTTTGATGTATTTTGCCGTCTTCATTTTCCGATTCGCTTAACCCTCAATAATAATCTATTGATGACAATATTTTCTTTTCTTTTGATCTATAACTTTGTCCAGCTATTCCTATTCCTGTCATTTGGATACATAGATAGATATTTTGTTTTCTTCATTTTATAACTCCTGACATCCTCTTTTCTCAAAACCATGCCTACAATGTTGGCCACATAGTAAAGCGAGGAAAGCCACCGCGTAGATATATTTTTATTATTTGTGATGTTGTCATATTGCATACAATAAAATAAAGCGACACATATACAGACAATGTATGATATACATATTACACAGAGGAAAAAAGAGATGTGTGGATTTTTTAAAGAATATTTTTTCGTGGACCACCACAAGGCGTGGATTTTTTAAAGAATATTTTTTCGTGGACCACCACAAGGCGTGGATTTTTTAAAGAATATTTTTTCATGGACCAACACAAGGCGTGGATTTTTTAAAGAATATTTTTTCAAGGACCAACAGGTCTAAGGCGTGGATTTGTTAAAGAATATTTTTTCATGGACCAAAAGAGACGTGGATTTGTTAAAGAATATTTTTTCATGGACCAACACAAGGCGTGGATTTTTTAAAGAATATGGACCAACACAAGGCGTTTTTCATGGACCAACACAAGGCGTGGATTTTTTAAAGAATATTTTTTCGTGGACCACCACAAGGCGTGGATTTTTTTAAGAATATTTTTTCGTGGACCACCACAAGGCGTGGATTTTTTTAAGAATATTTTTTCGTGGACCACCACAAGGCGTGGATTTTTTTAAAGACTATTTTTAAAAAGTCTTTTTTTTGTGGCTATGTTTTTTTTGTCAGTGTAATATTTTATTTTATTTGTGCGAATATTTTGCCCACTGTTGTTATCATTGTGTTGAAATGTTAAATTTTTTGTTTAGTATTATTTTTGCCTATATTTTTTCTGTGTCTTCACCATTTTCTGGTGACTATTTGCTTTATGTGATTTGCCATTAACTATTTTTCTGGTCGGCTGAGTTCAAAACAGCCATGTTATACTAGAGGCAGCAGTATCAGCACCATACCAAAAACACCCCTGCGTTTTATGTCTTGTCAATGTTGGGAACCAGCCCTATAGCACCTAAAGTACCAGCTTTTGCTTTTTAGTTCTGATGCGATTGTTAGGTTAGGGCCTGCTGGTGTATTTGCCTCTATTACGCCTGCTATTCCTTCCTTCCTCGACCGGCAATCATCGCGATTGTTTTGTTTGTTCTTTACATTTAATAATCTGTGTACTTTTTCAATTTTTTTATTTTGTTTTCCATTTTGTTTGTTTGCAATTTGGTTTTGAGTTTATTTTTCAATATGTTTTTTTTTAATTTTTTCTGGGTATTTGAGTACTTTATTAAGTTTTTGGTTAGGTTTGTTGTTGCTGCTATTTGCTATCTGTTGATGTTTTGCCGACATGCTCTGTCGTTCATAGATTTCTATTGCCAGTTTCCCTACCATAATTCAAGAATGAGTTGTCGTTTTCTTGTATGGCTGCATTATTGAATTTCCCTTTGTGATGACAGTGACAGTGGTCACAATGGGGAGAATTTTCTTAAAATGATTTTTTACTTCAAGTCTATTTCAAGAGCCTACGATTAATATTTTCATATAGAAAAACTCAGAAAATTGTTAATTTTTTTCTGTAGAAAAAATTCACAACATTCAAACCACTGCACCATCCTCCATAGAGAATAAGAGTTGCATGTCGTGTCGTGCGTTTTCCTTTTTCTTTGTGATTTGATTTTTTTTTTATTTTTATCCAATGTCTTATTAAATAAGATTGTCAATATTTACTTACTAAGCGTGCAGGTTTTCTAAATTGTCTTCGCTAGGACCACCTGCATTACCACCACCATGACATGGTCATTATGATCACGGAATGATTATTCTCAAGTGCGGGAATGAATATTGCAGCTTATGAAAATAGATCAAAGAGCAACTGGTGAACATTATGACATAAAAAGATGAATCGATAATGGTGTGGAGGGAATACGCTAAACATATTAATAACAATGGCTTCACATACTTAGTGAATTATTAAGAAGCGTTGGGTTAAAGTGAACAAATATGAGATCAATAAAAAATTGATATTACAGTGAACTCTATTATCTAATTAATGTCGGGGTAGTTCATAATTTCGAATTTGTTAACATTTTCGATTCGTCCAACATATTAACCGCTAATTACTTCATTTTTTCTCAAAACTTCAAAATGAAATCTTGGTATAATTGCAATCCGGTTCAATAAATTAAGGACGAAAATAGTACCCAAAAATCGAGTTAAAGACGAAATGTCCTACAACATTTGATTGCACTGCAAAAATATAATCTCAAACCCTTCACCACTATGAGTATATCAAACAGATGCATCATAACATACGTCGGCAGAAAATTATATTATACTAGCAAGCGGGCACTTTGCTTCGTATGCAGAAAGGGAATACAAAAAAATCTTATGGAAATCGTGAATACTGTATAATTTGTTGTACTATAGTTCTGAATTCCACCTCTTTTCCTACATCTAATATCAAATATATTACTATTAAGTACTTCTCATACACATCAGCACTGTTTTTCGAAATATCTTTCTTATTTCCATTACATAGATTAAAAATATTTCAGAATTCCAATTAAGTATTTTAGCAGAAACGTGCAGGTTCCACATTCAGTTCCCTTTATAACTTTTCGAACACATAAGTACACATTTTCAACCTTCATACCATCACCACCACTAAATTTAGTACCACTTAGTGCCTAAAACCCTTTGGCCCTCCTTTCTAACTCTCTGTCACTGACATTCCAAATTGTAGGTTTCCAGCTCTCTCCGTTACCCAAATCCAAATTGTTCCAAATTTAGTGAATTTTCTACTTACTATTCGTACACATAAATTCGAGTTCCCAAAGTTGTCTCCATAGCTCAATACTACACTTTAACAGTCGTTTCAAATTTAGTACCATTTAGTACTTTTTATACCCATAAGTAAGAATTTCTAAAACTACATCAATCCTACACTCTAACAGTAATCTTAATTCCACCAAAGTCCATATTGTACCAAATTTAGTTCTTTTGGTACTCATAAGTACAAATTGCCAAATGTAAATCAATTCTGCTTCCAAATAGTAATCGTAAGTCCAAATTTAAGAACTCCACATCTATATGTTCAATAATGTTGTATTAGATTTGGTACCAAATCTGTACTTTTCCTACACTCCCACAGTTACCTAAGTTGCAACTTTCAGGATTCGAGTTTTATCCGTTCACCAAAGTCCAAATTGTACCAAATTTTGTGTTTTTCGTACCCAAAGTACGAATTCCCAAAACTACCTCAGTCATGCACTCCAATAATAACCTTAAGTCTGCATTTAAAGATTCAGCTATATCCGTTCACGAAAATCCAAATTGTACCAAATTTAGTACCATTTATTACTTTTCGTAGACTCTCTGTTTCTAAAACTGCCTCAATTCCACACTGCAACAGTAATTTTAATCATAATATTTAGGATACCAGCCCTACCCGTTCACTCGTTCCTTTCCCTCAAATCTAAATTGTACTAAACTTAGTACCGTTTCGTACACATAATTACGCATTTTTAAAACTACCTCCATGTCCCTTCCTACACTCTATCCTTAATTATACCCTACACAACTATGTTGTCAGGGTATTATAGCTTTGTGCAGCCCCAAATGTTTGTAACGCCGCGAAATATTGGTCCTAGACCCACCTTTAAGTATACCGATCGTCATATCTACTAGCTGAGTTAACATGTGTGTCGTTTCCGTCTGTCCATTATAATTTGTAAACAAGATACAGGCCACAGTTATGGACCAATCTTCACGAAATTTTGCATGTAGGATGGGTTCTACCCAATGAAGACAATTTGTTAAGATCGGTTAATGTTTAGGGGATGAAATGGACCAAATACTTAATTTTTGTCGGTTTTTCTACACCGCAATAATGGCAACATCGTGAAATTTTCCATGGAGAAGGGGATTGGGCCAAAGAATAAGCATGCCTGTTTTCATAAAGATCGGTCAATATTTAGCGGGTCAAATGGACCCTGACTTTTGTGTGAAAAATGACAAAATTTGTATTCTATTGCTGAAGGACATTGACCCGAGAAGTTGATATTATATCGAAGAGGAGTGGTTGACCTTTAAATTAAGACCAATTATATTGTTGTATGTGCTCGGATGTGGGAGTTATACCTAAATATTTACAGGTATCTCCGTATTCGTATATTATTTATTAACCCATTATCACTCTGGAGAGCGGAACTATAGCGCTGATCGCTTTGAAATGTTCCATGAGGTTCCAGTTATGGTCAAGGACAACGCCTATAATTTTCGGTGATGATCAGGTAATAATTTTGGTATGAAGTGGACCGAAAACTTAATTTTTATAACCTACACAACTATGTTGTCAGGGTATTATAGCTTTGCGCAGCCCCAAAAGTTTGTAACGCAGCGAAATATTGGTCCTAGACCCACCTTTAAGTATACCAAAGTCCAAATTGCTGAGTCAAATTTTGTGTTTTTTCCGTCCGTCTGTCCATTATAATTTGTAAACACGATACAGGCCACAGTTATGGACCAATCTTTACGAAATTTTGCATGTAGGATGGATTCTCCAATAATAACCTATTGTTTTTGGTACAGATCAGTTAATATTTAGGGGTTTTCTGATCGCTCCAGAGGCCGCAATTATGGCGCGAACATCATTACATGGAGAAGGGGATCGGGTCAAATAGACCCTGACTTTTGTGTGAAAAATTACAAATTTTGTATTCTATTGCCTATATATTTTCATCTGAAGGACATAGACCCGAGAAGTTAATAGTATGTTCAAGAGGAGTGGTTGACCTTTAAATTGATACCAATTATATGGTCGTACACTGATGTGGGAACACACTTAATATTTACAGGTGCTTACGTACTGAGATATTATTTGGTAACCCATTACCACACTAGAGGGCGGAAATATGTCACTGGTCGCTCTGAAATGTTCCAATTATGGTCAAGGACAACGCCTATTATTTTCGGCGATGATCAGATAACCATTTTGGCATGTAGTGAACCGATGAGGGTGCAAATATCACAAATATTGCCCATTAAACATCCGCAGAAAGTTTTTGGAAGTTGTGTAGGGTATCATGTCCCTTCCTACACTCTATCCTTAATTTTAATTTCAAATTTTAGGATTCCCGGTCACAGACAACGAATTGTACCATAAGTACAATCTTAAGTTTTCCATCTCTATCCGTTAACACTAATCCAAATTGTACCAAATTTTGTACTGACTTATCTCAATCTTGCACTCTAACTGTAATACTAATTCAAAATTTCAGAATCTCAAATTTTTTTAGCAATCGACTTACTATGGGTCTTCGGTGCATCATTTACTTAAAATCGGACGAAACTATATATGGGAGCTATATCTGAACCGATTTCAACAAAACTTTGCATACATCTATCTGGGACTAATTCAGTACGATGTGCAAAATTGTGTATCAATCGGCCTAACATTAAATCTTTGGTCCACCATTTACTTTAAATCGGACAAAATTATATGTGGGATATACCTTGTGTCAAAACTTGACACAAGGTATATTATAGTAACACTGAAGTTACGAAACTATATATGAGAGCAATATCCAAATCTGAATCGATTTCAACAAAACTTGAAATACGGTATGCTATAGTAACTTCAGTGCGCTGTGCAAAATGTTGTGCCAATCAGCCTAATTTTGGTGGTTTGGTGCACCATTTACCTAAAATCTCCGAACATTGACCCATGGCGAATTTTTCCTTATGGGGCTTTCATATACTCACCAAAGTCTTTCATTTCCAATCTGAATTTTCGACCCACAGACCATGACCTAGACTTTGTCTCACAGTGTAATATATCCAAATCTTAAAAAAATACTATTTTCTAATACAAATAATTTTCAGTACAATGAGAATTGAAAATGCAAAATTCAGCCAATTTGATTAAAAAAACGTGTCCAAAATCCCAAAAATATTGGGGGCACCGTTGTGTGGACGCCTCCCTGAAATTTGGGTCAATATTAATACATTTAGGTATGTCCGTACCTAAATATTGTACCCTGAGAACCAAAATGCCAACCGGATTGTATGTTTTTTGGACATTATTTTTATGGCAATTATAGTTTTCACTGGGTATATTTTTCCGGCCATATTTTATATCTATTATCTATATTTTGGTTTCCTTTTTTTAGTTCCTATAGAAACAATTCTCAAGGATTCGTTTTTATGTGAGGATCCTCCTTCGCACCTGATTCCATAACCGTCTTATGGTAGTATACTCAACCTTACAACTATACATATTCATGTGTACAAATGTTTATAACTCTGTATTGCCGTTTATGCCGCACAACAAAGATTATGACGAAGATGATGATGGTCAAATTTGATTAGCTTCGCCTTTGACGCTATCATTCATGCTGTCAGCTAAGGGGCTGCAATTTCAAAATTCGTTGCACATATAAAAGCATAAACGACAACAACAAAAACAACAATAGCAGCAACAATAAAAACGCCACCAGAAGACATTCGATGCCGACATAAAGTGCCACACGTACCGACAATATTCGCGCACACCGCATCGAACAACAAAACCACAATAATGATTGCAATCATCATCAGCATTATGATGACGATGTTGATGGCGATCATTGTGAGCAAACTTGGGTTGGACTTCAGTTGCCACACTCAAGCAACGGAATGGCAGCCCGGCTGACCGACCGGCCGGCATTAACTTCGCTGGAGTTTCCATTATGTGTTTCTCTCTACTCTGCCGCATAATAACGCCTTAATGTGTGTAAGAAGTGATAGAGATCTTCCACAGATAACCATAAGGAAATATCCATAGTCATAGCCGCCGACACTATCCGCACTCCAGGTTAATATTGAAACTGCAGCTACTCTACACTCCTCCTTCTGCATTCCACTACTCCCTTCCTCACTCTTGGCGGATTCGCTTTTTGTTTGGTACATTAAATGATTTGTACGTTCATATCCTAGCCATCGCTGGTCATTGCATGATGTTATTGTCCATACGATTTGCCAAGAGAACGGAAAATGCTTGAAGCGTTTAATTTCTGTTCACTTCGAATGGGTATTTTTTGTTTTGTTTTGTTCTCTGGTACTTTCGTACAAATGTTAGCTGGACAATTGTGGCGTAGAAGGTGTTTAAATGTAAATAAAAAAATATTCTCTTATAGATGACAGGGGCGCAGATGTGGGAGGATTAGGGGATTGCAAATTTTTAATTTTAGAAAAAATATATATCGGCTAAGGATTTTTTTATAAAAAAATCAAAAACCATTGAAACTTTTGCCCATCAGGGGTCTTGAGTGAATTATGTCATCCCTTTTGTAACACCTCGAAATATTCACCTGAGACCCCATAAGGTATATATATTCAGGATCAGAATAAAAGTCTATGACGATTTAGGCATGTCCATATCGATCCACATTTCAGGGTCCATTACCCGAATATTCGGTTTTGGCAGACACCTACTCAAATCGTTGAAAGGTGAATGTTACAGCTCGCAATGTTCGACCCATTAGTCGATGTCGATGGCGAGGGAGAGTATCGTGGGCTGTTTGGTGTACAGAGTTTAATTTCTGTTCACCTTAGCATCTCGTATGACCTTTTCCAACCAGATGTTAAAAAGGTCGACCGACAGACTGTCACCTTGCTCCCTGTTCGGCATTGAAGGGCTGCAAGAGGTCCACTTCGACTCTAACTGCAGACCTTGTTATAATTAAGATTATCCTGCATAGCCGTATTAATTTAAACACCTCTGAGCGGATTGGGCTTTTTCGTATTAGGTCTATAAGGGATTTGTCAGGCCCGAAGCCGCATTGATATGATCCAATAATATCATTGACAGTTGGCTTCAGTCGTTCACACATATGGCACATATCGTATTGTCTCCTTTTCTGTGTACGGAACATAGGATGCTGTGGTTCCAAACATTGGGCATGTATTCCTCTAGCCAAATTGTCTTGATAGTTCGTCTGACCACCGGCTTTGAATAGTTCGTCTCACAATCCATCGCCACCTGTTGTTTTATTATTTTTTAGGCGAATAATTGCTATTCTGACCTCATCTTGGCTAGGCTAGGTATACAATCTATACATCATCTCTGGGTTATCTTCTTCATCTCTGGGTTATCTTCTTCAACGTTACTATTTGATACCAAAAGCTTTTCAAAATGCTCCTTCCAGACCCTCAACACGCTGTATGTATTTGTCACCATGTTTCCTTCCCCATCTCTGCAGGAGGATGTGTCTGTACCAAAGCCTTAGCTTTGGTCTTTTATTCGTTGGTAAAATCTCCGGACATCATTCTGACTCCTGTACTCATTTAACATACGTTTCTCCAATTTCCTTTTCTCCCGATAATTCTCTCTTCCATTACGTGTTGCTACTGTCTGCTGGGTTGCCCATACGCTGCGTTTTTCACCTCAGTATCATTACGACACTCCTGATCATAACATGGGTTTCCTGATGGTGGTCTTTGGTACCCAAGTGTTGCTTTGGTTACAGTTTGTAGGGGGGTGGGGCAATTCTTTGCCATTGTGCTTCTATATTATTATCGGGACTAGGTGTGCTTTCGTTAAGCAGGTGGGTAAGTTGAACGGAGTAGGCTTCTCCACCTTTTATGTTTGCAGCTTTTCGACGTCGAGTTTCCGTTTTACATTATATCGCACCTTGGCAGTTACAAGTTATTGCTTCGAATCGATTTTCGGTCCTCGGATTGATCGAATGTCTTAACAAGTGAAAAAGCGTTAAGTTCGGCCGGGCCGAACTTTGAATATCCTCCACCATAGATATACTGACAGGTTCTTGAAATGAAAATATAGGGAACATACCAAAAAATGGACCTATACCGACATTTCTACAAACCGATTATGTAAACAATAATTTTTGATAGAAAATTATACCCTCAGCCTTATGGCTAATTAGTGTGTATACACTTTCACACGGTGAAAATGTGCCTCATCGAAATATTGGTTCTAGACGCCATGTTTCTTTGGACCAAATACGTTTCAGAAAAATTTGATTTCATACCATCTTATTATGTCTTCTAAACTTAGTTCAAGTCCGAATTTGGGGAATATCGGTCCATGTCTTCTGGTACCTCCCACACAGGGGCTACAGCTAAGCCTAAATACTGGCTATAGTTCATTATCGAACCGTACGTTCTAGTTTTTTTATCTCGGTATCCTTCGCAGGTGAAATGATTACAACAAAAAGTTAGAACCAAATATAAAAAAATGGGATTATATGGGGACTACGCATAAAAGGGGTTGACTATTAATAATTTTTGGTAGGGAGATTTGATTCCATACACGGCTACAAAATACCAAATATCAGTGATTTCGGTTGAAAAACGCTCTCAAGAACCTCAAAATGCCGAAATTTGGGGGTACCTTTATATGGGGGGCTACCAGAAAAAACTTGACCTATATTCATAGTTTTTTGTGGGGTGATTTGGAACCTATTAAGAACTCAAAGTACTAAATTACAGCCAATTCGGTGAAAAAATACGACCAAATTCCCAAAATACAGAAAATTAGGAGGTACCGTTATATGGGGGCTACCAGAAAAAGTGCACCTATATTTATAATTTTTTGTGGAGACATTTAGAACCCAATGTACCAAATTTCAGCGAATTCGGTTTAAGAACGCCCTCAAGAACCTCAAAATGCCGAAAATTGGGGGGTACCCTTATATGGGAGCTATGCCTAAACGTGGACCGATATATCCCAACTTCGAACTTGACCTGCCAACAGACAAAAGACAACCCTATGCAAAATTTCAGCACCCTATCTCAATTCCTTCGGAAGATAGCGTGATTACAACAGACGGACGGAAATACGGGCAGACGGACGGACATGGCTAGATCGTCTTAGAATTTTACCCTGATCATGAATATATATACTTTATAGGGTCGGAAATGAATATTTCGGTGAGTTACAAACGGAATGACAAAATTAAATACTATGGTGGAGGGTATAAAAACTGGATGAATGCCTTCCAACTATAACAACTTCATTAGTTTGATTTCTCATTGCTTGACCAGGTGACCTTGTGTCTATCGAGATTCTTAAATCTTGTGCTGCTAACTATCAGGTTTTTGCTGCCACGAAATCATCAACCTCATGCCGTTGTCGGATGTTTCTTCATGGAGGTTGAATTTTCCGACTGTGGGGACAAAAAACAAATCTCTTCCGATTGTTGCATTAAAATCTCCTAGCTGAAGTTTAATGTCATGGTAAGGGCTGGCAGGTCATATGCTGTTTCTAGGCCCTCGTTAAATATGTCTGATTTAGAAGAACTTCGCTTTTATATGGATTATAACAATTCGATCATCTACAGGAGTTAATCTGGAGACGAGGTCTGTCACTCTCTTGGATATATTATTAAACTATACAATAAAGATGTTATATGTTTATACAAGAGAAGTGGTTGGTCTTTAAAGTGATAACAATTGTGTTGTTGTACTCGGATGTGTCGGAAATACGTAAACAATTACAAGGGTCTACATATTCTGATATTCTTTTGTCCTTCAGGAGTATACGTATATATACCATAGAATACACATTTTGCCATTTTGCGCACAAAAGTCATGCTCATTTTTTGTTCAGACCTTTTTCGCGTGATGTTCGGGTCATAATTGTGACCTCTAGAGTGACCAGAAAAATAGACCAAAATAAGGGGTTTGGTTCATTTCATTCTCTAAATATTAACCGATCATTACCAAAAATAATATGGTCTTCTTTGGCCAGATCCCGTGACCTGTATTGTGTATACAGTTTATAATGGACGGACTGACGTACACACATATCTAGATTGACTCAGCTAGATGAGTTATGACGATCGGTAGGTCTAGGACCAATAATTTGCGGCATTACAAACTTTGAGCCCTACAAAGCTATGATAATAAGGGTATGATAGCTTTGTGGGGCTCAAAGTTTGTAATGCTGCGAATAATACATAGTATTCTCAAGATTGTTGGGGCTGTTATTTGTATTCCGGGATATTAAAAAACGTATTTGCCGAAAATTGCCTTTATAGGTCTAAGTTTTTATTTAGCCCCACATGACCCTTTAGGAAAACTTGTTTATCAATTCTAACTTCAACGTCCCTGTTTTGATGCATGTGCAGCAATAAAGTCATTCCGCGTCCTTTTTGACCACAATGAACATCAATGGTTTGCCGCACCACCAATAGAACAATCTAAACAACGGTATTCTGCCGAAGTTTTTTTTTCATCGGCCATTAAAGATTGCCTTTTAATGTACAGCGTACAACGCCATCTATCAGTGATCTATTAAATCAGAGCGTTGACCATTACAACATAGCAAAAAAATTTGTAAAAGAAAAACGTTGACGAGACATAAATCTCACATTTCCAATTTCGTTTAACGGCCATGACGATCGCCAAAATGCGGTGAAATGCATCGGTAAGTGAGTGGAGTGGTTGAGCCGTGTGAGTTTTGCACCCTCCTGGGGCAACTAGAAAGGCATAGTTTTACGCACAGATACATACATAGATATTAAAACAAAATTACAAGGAACAATCGCAACAACACCAACAAACGGCAATCTTAGCAAATCAACAAATAAACGAAGTACTGTTGTGATCAAATTTCCCAACGGTATGTGAAGATCTCCACGAGACAGTTAAAGTCAGATTTGAAGATCTACGACAATCACAACATCTATACAAACCAAACAACACAACAGAGATGGGAAATCAATATGCTTAGTTGCAATATTTTGGCCGAGATATTTTTCTAAATTTTTCAGGGATGGATCGATTTAGGCACTTATTTTGGGGGGTCCTAGGCTCTCAAAGATCCCATGTCAGTATTGAACAATACTTTAAAATCAAAATATTTGCGAACTAAGTTCCAAAATTTCGGCAATGATTCTCTTAGATTGATTTTCAGAGAGACATTGATCATGGACCCTATGATCCCGTCCCAGCATTGAACAAGTACCATAATTTCGACAATCATCTCTAAATATTTTTCAAAAATTTTTAGAAACCCACCAATTTAAATCTTGGCCCTAATTTTGGTGGTTCTGCCAAGTTTTAAACATGCAAAATGAGTTCCCATCCCTGTCTTCACTGCCTAACAGAACTTTATTTTTTATTTATTTATTTTTTTTTGGATAATTGTGTCTGTCCGCTTCTAGCTGACATTGCCGCTGTTGCTTAGCTTAGTTTAATGTGTCGGTCTCCTTTGAAAATCATACTACCATACGAGAAGTGTATAGCAACTCGGTCTACCAACCAAGTCAGTCAGTCAGTCCGTCAGCCATCCATCCATACATCGTCCATCTCCATTCCATCCCGAAACATTCGTTGTTGTCGTTGTCGTCGGTCATATGTCAGCCGTTCATTCGTTTGTTGTTTGCAAAAGGAATTTTATGGTCCCCAGAGTTTTTTGTTGACTGACTTTAAGTCCTCGTTTTTTGTTTTGTTGATTTTTTTCTGTGGATTTAAGTTTTTTGTTTTAAAGTTTTACTGATGATAAATTGTGGGGTTTTAAGTTGTTGTTGTTGGTAGTTGCAATGATGGCTCAAAGGCATGTTGCATGCTAACTTTTTTTGTTTGTTGTTGGTTGGTTGATTCACTCCCAAAGGGGTAAGACGACATGGCAAGATATATCGAGATATCCATCCATCCGTCCATATATCTATCTATTTTGTACATATGTTGTGATGACTGTTTCATGGATATGTCAAGGTATACAATTTGTTTTTTTTTCTCTTTTTTTCTGGTGGAAAAAATATCTGTTTTTTTCTTCTTATTTTACTTTCGTGCCACTTTTTGTTGTCCTAAACTGCCAGTTAGTTTTCGGGGGGTTTTTAACTAATTTTAGGTTAATTTTTATTTAATGTCTAATTTTCAACATTTAATTGCAATTAAATTGACATAATGTGTTACGTTTAAAAAAGATAAAAAACGGAAATGTTGGTCCATGAAAAAATATTCTTTAAAAAATCCACGTCTTGTGCTGGTCCATGAAAAATATATTCATGGTCCATGAAAAATATATTCTTTAAAAAATCCACGTCTTGTGTTGGTCCATGAAAAAAATATTCTTTAAAAAATCCACGTCTTGTGTTGGTCCATGAAAAAAATATTCTTTAAAAAATCCACGCCTTGTGTTGGTCCATGAAAAAAAATATTCTTTAAAAAATCCACGCCTTGTGTTGGTCCATGAAAAAAATATTCTTTAACAAGTGAAAAAGCGTTAAGTTCGGCCGAGACGAACTTTGGATACCCTCCACCATAGATATACTGATAGGTACTAATAATGGAAATATAGGGAACATACCAAACAGTGGACCTATACCAACATTTCTGAAAACGGATTATCTAAACCTTAATACAAATTTCAGAATTTTTTTTAAAATTTTTTTATAATGGATAATTATACCCTCAGCATTATGGCTAATGAGGGTGTATACACGGTGAAAATGTGCCTTAATGTGGTTCTAGACCCCATGTTTCTTTGGACCAAATCCGTTTCAGAAAATTTAGATTTCATCCAAACTTTGCCCATTCTATTATTTCTCCGAACTTAGTTCAAATTCGAAGATGGGGAAAATCGGTCCAATCCTTCTGGAACCTTCACACAGAGACTAGGTCTAAATGCGGCTATATAAAAATTTTTGGTAGGGAGATTTGTTACCATATGCGACTACAAAATACCAAATTGCAGCAAATTCGATTGAAAAACGCGCTAAAGAACCCCAAAATACCGAAAATTGGGGGTACCCTTATATGGGGGCTATCCGAAAAAATGGACCTATATTCATAATTTTTTGTGGAGGGATTTGATACCCAATAAGAACTAAAAGTACTAAATTACAGCCAATTCGGTGAACCAATTCGGTCAAAACCCTTCCTGAAAATTGGGAGGTACCGTTATATGGGGGCTACCAGAAAAAGTGGACCTAAAGTTATAATTTTTTGTTGAGAAATTTGGTATCCAAAAAGAGCCCATTTTACCAAATTTTATCGAATTTGGTTGAAAAACGCGCTCAAAAACCCCAAAATACTGAAAATTTGGGGGTATCCTTATATATGACCTGCCAGCAGACAAAAGACGCAAAATTTTGGCGTTCTATCTCAATTCATTTAGACGCTAGAGTGATTACAACAGACAGACGGACATGACAGATCGTCATAGAATTTCATGCTGATCAAGAATATATATACTTTATAGGGTCGGAAATGATTATTTCGATGCGTTACAAACGGAAGAACAAAACGAATATACCCTCCATACTATGGTGGAGGGTATAAAAAATCCATGTTCGTCTGTAAAGTCTCCTAAATCTTGAGCACGTCTATAAACACCCACAGACCTTCAGCTAGTGTGAAGAGACTCCTTTCGCGCTGGTAAGACATTTTGAATTTAGGGCAGATATTGGTCACCACTTCGGTTGACATACTTAATGCAAGTCTTGTATAGCATGATTTTTGATATATGTTTGTCTTCTCCAATAAATATCCAAACATATTATTCATTTCAAATACAGTGTCCTACATCTTCCATAAATTCATAATTAAAGCCAAGTTAACTAAAAAACCATATAGTGTTCCCACTAATTTCTGCAGTCATCATTATGTTTATTATAATATTTCTTGTCATAATCGAAAACCAAAAAAAAAAAAACAACAACAAGAGCAACAGCAAAAAATGACCAAAAACAGATTTATGATCCCGACAATAACATAACGAATTTGGTTGAAAAACGCGCTCAAAAACCCCAAAATACTGAAAATTTGGGGGTATCCTTATATATGACCTGCCAGCAGACAAAAGACGCAAAATTTTGGCGTTCTATCTCAATTCATTTAGACGCTAGAGTGATTACAACAGACAGACGGACATGACAGATCGTCATAGAATTTCATGCTGATCAAGAATATATATACTTTATAGGGTCGGAAATGATTATTTCGATGCGTTACAAACGGAAGAACAAAACGAATATACCCTCCATACTATGGTGGAGGGTATAAAAAATCCATGTTCGTCTGTAAAGTCTCCTAAATCTTGAGCACGTCTATAAACACCCACAGACCTTCAGCTAGTGTGAAGAGACTCCTTTCGCGCTGGTAAGACATTTTGAATTTAGGGCAGATATTGGTCACCACTTCGGTTGACATACTTAATACAAGTCTTGTATAGCAAGATTTTTGATATATGTTTGTCTTCTTCAATAAATATCCAAACATGTTATTTATTTCAAATACAGTGTCCTACATCTTCCATAAATTCATAATTAAAGTCAAGTTAAGTAAAAAACCACATAGTATTCCCACTAATTTCTGCAGTCATTATTATGTTTATTGTAATATTTCTTGTCATAATCGAAAACCAAACAAAAACAACAACAAGAGAAGCAGCAAAAAATGACCAAAAACAGATTTATGATCCCGACAATATCATAACAATGAAACAGTCATCATTACCACATTTATGTTCAGAAAATCTCAAACAAAACAACTAAAAAAGCAATTCATCCAGCTTTTAGGACAAATTATAGAAGAAAACATACAAAGAAAAAAGAGCTCCAACAATAATA
Organism: Musca vetustissima; assembly: GCF_032173495.1. Classification (NCBI taxonomy): domain Eukaryota; kingdom Metazoa; phylum Arthropoda; class Insecta; order Diptera; family Muscidae; genus Musca; species Musca vetustissima. Next base: position 17,793 of record NW_026887800.1, on the reverse strand, counting down.
ACAACGAAAAATACACATAAAACAACAACATGAAAACGTAGCGCCAATGATGTTTCACATCGATAATATTAAAAGATGATCTCGAACATAACATAAAAGCAACAACAATAAACCAATAACAACACAGTCTACATGGAAAGGTGCATCAGCATTTTGGGAGCCCTTGTCTCCAAATCCAACAACAGTGTTTCGCCTTCTTGGGCCGACAGCAGCCGCAACAACTGCAACCAACTGTAACGTCTATCAAAAAACAACGAAAAGGCCAAAGGAAATAAAGACGGCGACTAAGATCATTCAGGTTGCAGTCTGTTGCAGTGGATTTTGAGCAAAACAAAAAAGTCGAAGAAAAAAGATGGCAAGGAAGACTTCTTGGAAAGAAATTGATGTTGCAGTTACAAAGCAATTCCAATGCAGTTACATACCAACATCTCACTAATGTACCCTACAGAAGGTAGAAAGTTTAATGAGAATTTATTTTAGCCATCAAAACTTTTTCAAGGTCTATCAGAAGCATGTGGATTTTAAAGAATATAGTTTTGTCAGGGGTTATCAGTAGCGCCGATGCTTTTAAAAAAATATTTTTAGGGGCTTTTAGAAGTGTGGACATATTTATTCCAGTAATATACAAACCAAAAAATATTCTCCAAAAACCCACGCTTGTTTTGGTCAAAAAATAATCTTTAAAAAATCCACGCTTCTGTTGGGTCTCGAAAAAATATTCTTTAAAAAAAATCCCTTTTTGTTACATGAAACAATATTCTTTTAAAAACTACATGTCCTTAAAAAATATTCTTTCAAAATTTCTCACAAAAATATAGAAAAATATTTATTCAATTTTAATGTAATATTTATACCCTACACAACGATGTTGTCAGGGTATTATAGCTTTGTGCAGCCCCAAGAGTTTGTAACGCCGCGAAATATTGGTCCTAGATCAACCTTTAAGTATGGACCCACAGTTATGGACCAATCTTCATGAAATTTTGCACGTAGGAAGGTTTCGGCCCAATGGAGACCCCTATTGTTTTTGGTAAAGATCGGTTAATATTTAGGGGATGAAATGGACCAAATACTTATTTTTGTCGGTTTTTCTGGTCGCTCCAGACGCCGCAATTATGACCCAAACATCTCGAATTTTTACATGGAGAAGGGGATTGGGCCAAAGATAAGCATGCCTATTTTGATAAAGATAGGTCAATATTTAGCGGGTCAAATGGACCCAGGCTTTTGTGTGAAAAATTACAAAATTTGTATTCTATAGCGTATATATTTACTCCCGAAGGACATAGAGCCGAGAAGTTGATAGTATATCCAAGAGGATTGCTTGATCTTTAAATTGATACCAATTATATTTTCGTATGTACTCGGATGTGGGTATTACACGTAAATATTTACAGGTGCTTACGTATTCAGATATTATTTAATAAACCATTACCACACTAGAGGGCGGAAATATAGCGCTGATCGCTTGGAAAAGTTCCACGAGGTTCCAGTTATGGTCAAGGACATCGCCTTTCTGTGATGATCAGAATAATATTTTGGGATGAAGTGGACCGAAAATCACAACTCATCCTACCGTGAAGGGTATCTGGACCAATAATTAGAAGGGCTGTACTGAATATTTGTAATATTCGGAAAATGTAAGAAAGATGTGCTGTTGACCTCTAATCGGGCAAGTCGGGGCATATATCACGAAATATTGCCCAGGCTCGGAATAAGCATCCGAGTTCCGTGGTAGTTGTGTAGGGTGTCGTATGGTCGGCCCGTTCGACTATACTGCTCCGCTCACTGGTTTTATTTTATAAGTAATATTTTTATTTCAAGGATTATCAGAAGCAAAGATTTTTAGGAAATATGCTTAGGGGCGATTAGAAGTATAAAATTTTTCTAAAATATTTTAGGGGCTTCATAAGCTCCGATTTTTTAAGAATATTTTTAGAAGCGCTCAAAATTGTTTATTTCCCTAACGAATATTTTATTTGAATGCTATCGAAAGAATTTTTAAGTTTTTTCTGCAATCAGACGGATTTTTAAGAATATTTGTCCATGGTTTATCAGAGTTGTCTATAAAGACTCTATGACTTTCAGTTCGTCTTTCAAGACTCTTAAGTTGTATGTTCATCAATGTTGTCTTTCTGGCCTCCAATTCATATACATAGACTCCATTGTCTTCACTGGTCTTCAGCTCATCCATAAAGACTCTCTGGTTTTCAGCTCATCTGTAAAGGCTCACTGTTCTTATGTTTATCCTATCAGATTCCTTGGGCTTCAGCTCGTCTGTAAAGACCCTCTAGCCTTCAGTTTATCTATAAATCCTACCTGGTCAGATAATCCTAAAATAATCCCTAGACTACAGCTCATTTATAAAGACTACACGACCTACAGCTCATCTATTCGAAAATGTTCTCTGGACTTCAGCTCATCCGCAAAGGCTCTCGGGATTTCATTCCGTCTATAAAGACTCCCTCGCTTTCAGTTCTTCTTAGCGACACCCTCGTCTTCAGTTTATCCAAAAAGGTCCTCTGGCCTTTAAATCAGTCATATAGCAAATATCGATTTAAAGCAAATATCAATCGGACTGACGTTGAATATTTGGAGCCCCATTAACACGAAGTCAGTTGGAAATGGGCTATGTCAGCAATTCTACAAAACGCAATTAGAATGGCTCAATTTTGTACGTTGTTTAAAATTTCATTTCAATCTGACTAACATGAGGAGTTTAGTGCTCCATTTAGTAAAACTTGGATGAAAATATATATGGAAGCTATATCCAAATATGAAACGATTTTAACGAAACTTCCCACAGGTTAGATTATACTAATTTCAGTACGTTTTGTTCCTATCGGGAAAATTTTGGTTCATATGGGAAATAAATCTAAATTTGAACCATTTTCATCAAAACCTGACACACTTTAGCCCATACAAGCTTCAGTAGGTTGTGCAAAATTTTGGGCCAATCGGCCAAATTTTACCTCTTTGGTGCACGATTTACTTAAAATCGGACGAAAATATATGTGGAAGATGTATCCAAATCTGAATCGTTTCCAATAAAACTTTGCACTCATTAGGCTGTCCTAACTTCACTACGGTGTGCAAAATTTCGTATCAATCAATATTTACTAAAAATCGGACGAAAGTATATATTTTGGGGTCTACTTGGACCAAACAAATTAGCTTTGTCAAATTTCATTGACAGTCAATAAGGAATACAAAATTCCAAATTACAGCCAATTCGTTTGGACAACATGTCCAAACCCCAAAATACAGAGTATTGGGGAGTACCGTTAAAATTGTACTATTATGTGTTATTCAATGAGAATCCAAAATACCCAATTACAGTCAATTTAGTGGAAAAACGTATCCAAAATCCTCAAAATTACAAATATTTGGTGGTACCGTTATATGGGGGATACCCTAAAACTTGGGTAAATAGTAAATATTTTTGGTACGGATATGTGTTATTCGATGATAGCCCAAAATAGCAAATTACAGCCAATTCGGTTAAAAACGTGTCCAAAATCACCAAAAAACCTAAAACTTAGGTAAATATTACATATTTATACCCTTCACCACACTGTGGTACAGGGTATTATGTCTTTGTGCATATGTTTGTAACAGGCAAAGGAAACGAGATAGACCCATAGTTCCTTTTGAGAATATGCATAGAATCACTTTCTGAGTCGATTTATGCATGTCCGTCCGTCCGTCTGTCCGTCTGTTGGTGTTAAATTGTAAACAAAGTACAGGTCGCATTTATAATCCGATTTGGATGAAATTTGGCATAGGTCACTTATTCGGCCCAAGGACGAACCCTATTGAAAGTGGGAAAATGGGTTCAGATTTAGATATAGCTCCCATATATATATTTAACCGATTTAATGTAAATGGTCCCTATATATCTTTCGATTTGCACGAAATTTGGTACAGCCTAATCAATTAGGTCTAGAATGATGTCTGCCAAGTTTCGTGAAAATCGGTCCATCTTTCGGTATATCTTTCGATTTGCACGAAATTTGGCATATCGTACTAAATGAAGCCTAGAGTAATGTCTGCCAAGTTTCGAGATTTTAAGTAATTGACGCACCAAGGAACCAATAGGCTGATAGGAACAAAACGTTCTAAAATAAGTATAACCTAACCTGTAAAAAGTTTGTTTGAAATCGCTTAATATTTGGACAGAGCTTCCATATATATTTTCGCCCGATTTCAAGTAAATTGGACATCAAACTCCTCAGATAGTCAGATTGACATCAAATTATGCACAACTTACAAAATTGAGCATAGAATTACGTAGTTGCGTTTTGGAGAAGTACAGACATAGCCCAACGGATGACCGATTTATATTTGTTTGAAGTCGATTTACATACTTTATTGATAGATCTAGGTAGATTCACATTTAGATAAATATCACATATTTTATTTCATCCAATTTCATGTTAATACTCCTGTTTAATATACCCATAGTGGTGAATGATACCCGTCCGACTTTACTACTTTCCTTACTGGTTTTGGTACGGATATGTACGGATGAATATTTCAGAATGTTACAAACATAAATCCAAATTTAATATGTACTCCACCGAAATAAAATGCTACATTCGACCATGAGCTATTCCAAAACTAAGCATTACACTTCTTTCGCCAAAAAAAAAAAGAAAATAATAAAAGTCTTACTCTACAAAAGGGGTTCCAACAAATGGCTTGATGGTTTTTCAAAAATGTCAAAATTATTTTATTTGCATATTAGCCTTGGAACACTCTCTTGAAGCAAGATTCAGTACCTACACCTCTTATACCATTTACCAAGTACCTCAAACCCTACGATTTATGACAAAAACACATGTGAACTATTTCCAACCCCCACCTGGTACAACAATGTAATCCGGTCAATATAAAAAGAAACAAACATGATAAATGGTTTCTTAATGATATAATCAAATTTCATTCATTCCAAAATGGAATACACCTTGTCAAATACATACAAGTTTCCTGCGTACACCAGCAAAACAACAACAGCAACATGTGTTAATACCATAGGCAACAACATTGATGCGATCGAATGGGTAGCGATCTTCCTTGCCTTCTCTACAGTCGGCTAATTCATAGCGTAACGAATACGGAACATTAAGAATATGCCGGCTTTAACGAAAGCCATACCACAAAAAAAAAACAAGTGAAAAAGCGTTAAGTTCGGCCGGGCCGAACTTTGGATACCCTCCACCATAGATATACTGACAGGTACTTAAAATGAACATATAGGGAAAATAAAAAAGTGAACATATATCGACATTTCCACATACCAGTTATGTAAAACACAATGTAAACTATAAAACAAATTTCAGAAATTTTTAATGGATAATGAGGGTGTATACACTTTTACACGGTTAAAATGGTTCTAGACCCCATGTTTCTTTGGACCAAATTTGTTTCAGAAAATTTTGATTTCATCCAAACTTTGGCCATCTTATAATTTCTTCCAAACTTACTTCAAGTTTGAAGATGGGGAATATCGGTCCACTCCTTCTGGTACCTCCCACACAGGGGCTAGGTCTAAATACGGGTTATAGTTCATATATAGTTCATTATTGAACCTTACGTTCTAGTTTTTAATCTCGATATCCTCCGCAGGTGATATGATTACAACAGAGTCTTAGAACCACCCCAAAACGCGGAACAGATTGCATAACTATTTTAATATAAACAAGTGAAAAAGCGTTAAGTTCGGCCGGGCCGAACTTTGGATACCCTCCACCATAGATATACTGACAGGTACTTAAAATGAACATATAGGGAAAATAAAAAAGTGAACATATATCGACATTTCCACATACCAGTTATGTAAAACACAATGTAAACTATAAAACAAATTTCAGAAATTTTTAATGGATAATGAGGGTGTATACACTTTTACACGGTTAAAATGGTTCTAGACCCCATGTTTCTTTGGACCAAATTTGTTTCAGAAAATTTTGATTTCATCCAAACTTTGGCCATCTTATAATTTCTTCCAAACTTACTTCAAGTTTGAAGATGGGGAATATCGGTCCACTCCTTCTGGTACCTCCCACACAGGGGCTAGGTCTAAATACGGGTTATAGTTCATATATAGTTCATTATTGAACCTTACGTTCTAGTTTTTAATCTCGATATCCTCCGCAGGTGATATGATTACAACAGAGTCTTAGAACCACCCCAAAACGCGGAACAGATTGCATAACTATTTTAATATAAACAAGTGAAAAAGCGTTAAGTTCGGCCGGGCCGAACTTTGGATACCCTCCACCATAGATATACTGACAGGTACTTAAAATGAACATATAGGGAAAATAAAAAAGTGAACATATATCGACATTTCCACATACCAGTTATGTAAAACACAATGTAAACTATAAAACAAATTTCAGAAATTTTTAATGGATAATGAGGGTGTATACACTTTTACACGGTTAAAATGGTTCTAGACCCCATGTTTCTTTGGACCAAATTTGTTTCAGAAAATTTTGATTTCATCCAAACTTTGGCCATCTTATAATTTCTTCCAAACTTACTTCAAGTTTGAAGATGGGGAATATCGGTCCACTCCTTCTGGTACCTCCCACACAGGGGCTAGGTCTAAATACGGGTTATAGTTCATATATAGTTCATTATTGAACCTTACGTTCTAGTTTTTAATCTCGATATCCTCCGCAGGTGATATGATTACAACAGAGTCTTAGAACCACCCCAAAACGCGGAACAGATTGCATAACTATTTTAATATAAAAAAGGGGGTTATATAGGGACTACCCCAAAAAGGGGGTACATATTAATAATTTTTTGTAGGGAAATTTGTTACCATATACGACTACAAAATACCAAATTTCAGGGAATTCGGTTGAAAAACGTGCTCAAGAACTTCAAAATAGCGAAAATTTGGGGGTACCCTTATATGGGGGCTACCGGAAAAAGTGGACCTATATTTATAATTTTTAGTGGGGAAATTTGGTACCCTATAAAAACCAAATGTACCAAATTTCAGCGAATTTGGTTGAAAACCGCGCTCAAGATCCTTAAAATACCGAAAATTGGGGGGTACCCTATATGGGGGCTACCCGAAAAAATTGACCTATATTTATAATTTTTCGTATAGAGATTTGCTACCCAATAAGAACTCAAAGTACCGAATTTCAGCGAATTCGGTCGAAAAATGCGATCAAACCCCCCAAAATACCTCAAAATTGGGGGTACCCTTATATGGGGGCTATCCGAAAATATGGACCCATATTTATAATTTTCAGTGGAAAGATTTGCTACCCAATAAGAACTCAATATACCAAATTTGAGCGAATTCAGTTGAAAAACGCGCTCAAGAACCTCAAAATACCGAAAATTGGGGGGTACCCTTATATGGGAGCTATGCCTAAACGTGGACCGATGAAGCCCATCTTCGAACTTGACCTGCCTGCAGACAAAAGACGACTCTATGCAAAATTTTGGCGATCTATCTCAATTCGTTTAGACGCTAGAGTGATTACAACAGACAGACGGACAGACAGACAGACAGACGGACAGACGGACAGACGGACATGCTTAGATCGTCATAGAATTTTACGCTGATCAAGAATATATATACTTTATAGGGTCGGAAATGATTATTTCGATGCGTTACAAACGGAAAAACAAAACTAATATACCCTCCATACTATGGTGGAGGGTATAAAAAGGGGGTTATATAGGGACTACCCCAAAAAGGGGGTACATATTAATAATTTTTTGTAGGGAAATTTGTTACCATATACGACTACAAAATACCAAATTTCAGGGAATTCGGTTGAAAAACGTGCTCAAGAACTTCAAAATAGCGAAAATTTGGGGGTACCCTTATATGGGGGCTACCGGAAAAAGTGGACCTATATTTATAATTTTTAGTGGGGAAATTTGGTACCCTATAAAAACCAAATGTACCAAATTTCAGCGAATTTGGTTGAAAACCGCGCTCAAGATCCTTAAAATACCGAAAATTGGGGGGTACCCTATATGGGGGCTACCCGAAAAAATTGACCTATATTTATAATTTTTCGTATAGAGATTTGCTACCCAATAAGAACTCAAAGTACCGAATTTCAGCGAATTCGGTCGAAAAATGCGATCAAACCCCCCAAAATACCTCAAAATTGGGGGTACCCTTATATGGGGGCTATCCGAAAATATGGACCCATATTTATAATTTTCAGTGGAAAGATTTGCTACCCAATAAGAACTCAATATACCAAATTTGAGCGAATTCAGTTGAAAAACGCGCTCAAGAACCTCAAAATACCGAAAATTGGGGGGTACCCTTATATGGGAGCTATGCCTAAACGTGGACCGATGAAGCCCATCTTCGAACTTGACCTGCCTGCAGACAAAAGACGACTCTATGCAAAATTTTGGCGATCTATCTCAATTCGTTTAGACGCTAGAGTGATTACAACAGACAGACGGACAGACAGACAGACAGACGGACAGACGGACAGACGGACATGCTTAGATCGTCATAGAATTTTACGCTGATCAAGAATATATATACTTTATAGGGTCGGAAATGATTATTTCGATGCGTTACAAACGGAAAAACAAAACTAATATACCCTCCATACTATGGTGGAGGGTATAAAAAGGGGGTTATATAGGGACTACCCCAAAAAGGGGGTACATATTAATAATTTTTTGTAGGGAAATTTGTTACCATATACGACTACAAAATACCAAATTTCAGGGAATTCGGTTGAAAAACGTGCTCAAGAACTTCAAAATAGCGAAAATTTGGGGGTACCCTTATATGGGGGCTACCGGAAAAAGTGGACCTATATTTATAATTTTTAGTGGGGAAATTTGGTACCCTATAAAAACCAAATGTACCAAATTTCAGCGAATTTGGTTGAAAACCGCGCTCAAGATCCTTAAAATACCGAAAATTGGGGGGTACCCTATATGGGGGCTACCCGAAAAAATTGACCTATATTTATAATTTTTCGTATAGAGATTTGCTACCCAATAAGAACTCAAAGTACCGAATTTCAGCGAATTCGGTCGAAAAATGCGATCAAACCCCCCAAAATACCTCAAAATTGGGGGTACCCTTATATGGGGGCTATCCGAAAATATGGACCCATATTTATAATTTTCAGTGGAAAGATTTGCTACCCAATAAGAACTCAATATACCAAATTTGAGCGAATTCAGTTGAAAAACGCGCTCAAGAACCTCAAAATACCGAAAATTGGGGGGTACCCTTATATGGGAGCTATGCCTAAACGTGGACCGATGAAGCCCATCTTCGAACTTGACCTGCCTGCAGACAAAAGACGACTCTATGCAAAATTTTGGCGATCTATCTCAATTCGTTTAGACGCTAGAGTGATTACAACAGACAGACGGACAGACAGACAGACAGACGGACAGACGGACAGACGGACATGCTTAGATCGTCATAGAATTTTACGCTGATCAAGAATATATATACTTTATAGGGTCGGAAATGATTATTTCGATGCGTTACAAACGGAAAAACAAAACTAATATACCCTCCATACTATGGTGGAGGGTATAAAAAGGGGGTTATATAGGGACTACCCCAAAAAGGGGGTACATATTAATAATTTTTTGTAGGGAAATTTGTTACCATATACGACTACAAAATACCAAATTTCAGGGAATTCGGTTGAAAAACGTGCTCAAGAACTTCAAAATAGCGAAAATTTGGGGGTACCCTTATATGGGGGCTACCGGAAAAAGTGGACCTATATTTATAATTTTTAGTGGGGAAATTTGGTACCCTATAAAAACCAAATGTACCAAATTTCAGCGAATTTGGTTGAAAACCGCGCTCAAGATCCTTAAAATACCGAAAATTGGGGGGTACCCTATATGGGGGCTACCCGAAAAAATTGACCTATATTTATAATTTTTCGTATAGAGATTTGCTACCCAATAAGAACTCAAAGTACCGAATTTCAGCGAATTCGGTCGAAAAATGCGATCAAACCCCCCAAAATACCTCAAAATTGGGGGTACCCTTATATGGGGGCTATCCGAAAATATGGACCCATATTTATAATTTTCAGTGGAAAGATTTGCTACCCAATAAGAACTCAATATACCAAATTTGAGCGAATTCAGTTGAAAAACGCGCTCAAGAACCTCAAAATACCGAAAATTGGGGGGTACCCTTATATGGGAGCTATGCCTAAACGTGGACCGATGAAGCCCATCTTCGAACTTGACCTGCCTGCAGACAAAAGACGACTCTATGCAAAATTTTGGCGATCTATCTCAATTCGTTTAGACGCTAGAGTGATTACAACAGACAGACGGACAGACAGACAGACAGACGGACAGACGGACAGACGGACAGACGGACATGCTTAGATCGTCATAGAATTTTACGCTGATCAAGAATATATATACTTTATAGGGTCGGAAATGATTATTTCGATGCGTTACAAACGGAAAAACAAAACTAATATACCCTCCATACTATGGTGGAGGGTATAAAAAGGGGGTTATATAGGGACTACCCCAAAAAGGGGGTACATATTAATAATTTTTTGTAGGGAAATTTGTTACCATATACGACTACAAAATACCAAATTTCAGGGAATTCGGTTGAAAAACGTGCTCAAGAACTTCAAAATAGCGAAAATTTGGGGGTACCCTTATATGGGGGCTACCGGAAAAAGTGGACCTATATTTATAATTTTTAGTGGGGAAATTTGGTACCCTATAAAAACCAAATGTACCAAATTTCAGCGAATTTGGTTGAAAACCGCGCTCAAGATCCTTAAAATACCGAAAATTGGGGGGTACCCTATATGGGGGCTACCCGAAAAAATTGACCTATATTTATAATTTTTCGTATAGAGATTTGCTACCCAATAAGAACTCAAAGTACCGAATTTCAGCGAATTCGGTCGAAAAATGCGATCAAACCCCCCAAAATACCTCAAAATTGGGGGTACCCTTATATGGGGGCTATCCGAAAATATGGACCCATATTTATAATTTTCAGTGGAAAGATTTGCTACCCAATAAGAACTCAATATACCAAATTTGAGCGAATTCAGTTGAAAAACGCGCTCAAGAACCTCAAAATACCGAAAATTGGGGGGTACCCTTATATGGGAGCTATGCCTAAACGTGGACCGATGAAGCCCATCTTCGAACTTGACCTGCCTGCAGACAAAAGACGACTCTATGCAAAATTTTGGCGATCTATCTCAATTCGTTTAGACGCTAGAGTGATTACAACAGACAGACGGACAGACAGACAGACAGACGGACAGACGGACAGACGGACAGACGGACATGCTTAGATCGTCATAGAATTTTACGCTGATCAAGAATATATATACTTTATAGGGTCGGAAATGATTATTTCGATGCGTTACAAACGGAAAAACAAAACTAATATACCCTCCATACTATGGTGGAGGGTATAAAAAGGGGGTTATATAGGGACTACCCCAAAAAGGGGGTACATATTAATAATTTTTTGTAGGGAAATTTGTTACCATATACGACTACAAAATACCAAATTTCAGGGAATTCGGTTGAAAAACGTGCTCAAGAACTTCAAAATAGCGAAAATTTGGGGGTACCCTTATATGGGGGCTACCGGAAAAAGTGGACCTATATTTATAATTTTTAGTGGGGAAATTTGGTACCCTATAAAAACCAAATGTACCAAATTTCAGCGAATTTGGTTGAAAACCGCGCTCAAGATCCTTAAAATACCGAAAATTGGGGGGTACCCTATATGGGGGCTACCCGAAAAAATTGACCTATATTTATAATTTTTCGTATAGAGATTTGCTACCCAATAAGAACTCAAAGTACCGAATTTCAGCGAATTCGGTCGAAAAATGCGATCAAACCCCCCAAAATACCTCAAAATTGGGGGTACCCTTATATGGGGGCTATCCGAAAATATGGACCCATATTTATAATTTTCAGTGGAAAGATTTGCTACCCAATAAGAACTCAATATACCAAATTTGAGCGAATTCAGTTGAAAAACGCGCTCAAGAACCTCAAAATACCGAAAATTGGGGGGTACCCTTATATGGGAGCTATGCCTAAACGTGGACCGATGAAGCCCATCTTCGAACTTGACCTGCCTGCAGACAAAAGACGACTCTATGCAAAATTTTGGCGATCTATCTCAATTCGTTTAGACGCTAGAGTGATTACAACAGACAGACGGACAGACAGACAGACAGACGGACAGACGGACAGACGGACATGCTTAGATCGTCATAGAATTTTACGCTGATCAAGAATATATATACTTTATAGGGTCGGAAATGATTATTTCGATGCGTTACAAACGGAAAAACAAAACTAATATACCCTCCATACTATGGTGGAGGGTATAAAAAGGGGGTTATATAGGGACTACCCCAAAAAGGGGGTACATATTAATAATTTTTTGTAGGGAAATTTGTTACCATATACGACTACAAAATACCAAATTTCAGGGAATTCGGTTGAAAAACGTGCTCAAGAACTTCAAAATAGCGAAAATTTGGGGGTACCCTTATATGGGGGCTACCGGAAAAAGTGGACCTATATTTATAATTTTTAGTGGGGAAATTTGGTACCCTATAAAAACCAAATGTACCAAATTTCAGCGAATTTGGTTGAAAACCGCGCTCAAGATCCTTAAAATACCGAAAATTGGGGGGTACCCTATATGGGGGCTACCCGAAAAAATTGACCTATATTTATAATTTTTCGTATAGAGATTTGCTACCCAATAAGAACTCAAAGTACCGAATTTCAGCGAATTCGGTCGAAAAATGCGATCAAACCCCCCAAAATACCTCAAAATTGGGGGTACCCTTATATGGGGGCTATCCGAAAATATGGACCCATATTTATAATTTTCAGTGGAAAGATTTGCTACCCAATAAGAACTCAATATACCAAATTTGAGCGAATTCAGTTGAAAAACGCGCTCAAGAACCTCAAAATACCGAAAATTGGGGGGTACCCTTATATGGGAGCTATGCCTAAACGTGGACCGATGAAGCCCATCTTCGAACTTGACCTGCCTGCAGACAAAAGACGACTCTATGCAAAATTTTGGCGATCTATCTCAATTCGTTTAGACGCTAGAGTGATTACAACAGACAGACGGACAGACAGACAGACAGACGGACAGACGGACAGACGGACATGCTTAGATCGTCATAGAATTTTACGCTGATCAAGAATATATATACTTTATAGGGTCGGAAATGATTATTTCGATGCGTTACAAACGGAAAAACAAAACTAATATACCCTCCATACTATGGTGGAGGGTATAAAAATATTTTACATAAAATTTCACTATGGGTCTCCGAACAAATGAAACCGGCATCTGTCATATGCACTGATGAATTTTTTATCAATTCAGGTACCTAGGAACAGATTTGTTATCATATATTTTTGGGAATTTTAAATTTGAGAACAAAACTCTCCAATTTGATCATTTTGGGAAGAAGCTGTCAACGGAAAAATATTCTTCATAACATGCCACTATGGGTCTCTAAAGAAACGAAGTTCTTATATCAAAATTACATCTATGAAATTTTGCCTACAAATCAGGAACATTAGCATAAATTTTGTATGTTTTTTTTTTTTGTAGCAAATTTGAGTTAGTGGCGATGTCAGCCAAATTTTGATAATCTATGGGGAAGGTGTCAATGGAAAAAAATATTCTTCATAAAATCTCACTACGAACCGCCGAAAAAATAAAATCGGTATCTGTAATATATAGCCCTTTAAATTCAGTATCAAAATATAGAGCAAAATTAAGATATTTTTTATTGTTCAAAGGTTCTTTAATTTCGTCCAACTGAATTAGATTTCTGATAGGATTTTTTCAAATCAAAATTCTTTAATGTCCGTAAAGATTCGTTGGTAGTAAAACCCCCATCCATCCATTTAACTGTTTGTAATTTGGAATCGGAAGATTAAGGCATCTTGTCATATGCCGCATCAAGCTCCCCAAGTGTCTAAGGGTTAAATAAAAATTCCTTAATGTCTGTAAAGATCGACTTGCAGTAAAATATCCATCCAAAGCGTCAGCTATTGTATGTTAATAAGGACAGCCTTTAAATCTTTGTCGTTTGGAATTAGAATTAGAAACATGCCGCATCAACATTCCAGAGTGTCTAAGAGTTTAAGATTCCTTAAAGTCTGAATATTAAGATTCCTTACATCAGTGTAGATCTTCTGATATAAAAAAAACTCCATCACATGTGGCATCTATGGAATTTTAATTAGAACCGCCTTTAACTCTTTGTTATTAAGAATCGGGAGATTGTGGCATTCTACATATACCGCATCAAGATCGTCAAGTGTCTAAAAGTTTAAGATTCAAAAATGACTGAAAATTCAGATTCCTTAATGTCTGCGAGGATTCGCTTGTAGTAACTCTATATCCATGACGGTAGCTATTGAATGTTAATAAGGGTCACGTTAAACTTTTTGTTATTTAAAATCGGGAGAGGATGACATGTTTACATATGACGCAACAAGACTGCCATTAGTCTGAGATGTGAAGATGACTTCGTGTCTGAACATTAGGATTCGTTTATGTCTATGAAGCTCTTGTGATAGTTAAAACTCCATTCAAGGCGGCAGCTATTGAATGTTAATAAGCACCGCCTTTAACTCTTTGTAATGTGGAATCGGGAGGATTATCAAGGGTCTAAGAGGTTAAGAAACCTTAATGTATAAAAATTAAGATTCCTTAATGTCTAAAATGTTGTTTTGGGTGTTAAAATTTCATCCAAGGCGGCAGCCATTGAATGTTAATAAGGGCCGACTTTAACTCTTTGTTATTTGGAATTGGGAGATGAGGACAAACGTGGCGCATCAAGATTCCCAAGTGTCTACGAGGTTTTTAAAAACAGCAATTTTATCTATGTTTTATTGGAACATTTGAATCTTGAATTAAACCCAAGTTAATTTTAATCAAAAGACTTAAGAAACAAACTCGAATCATCAGTGGATGACAAAAAGGCAGCGGCATTCGAGTTCGTTTCATAAGTCTTTTGTTGGAAATTGACATGGGGTTCAATTGAAGCAAAATAAAAAATATTTTTTATACAAAACTCAACACTTGTATGTTTTTTCAATGAATTAAAAAAACTTTGTATTATTAATAAAAGCAGCAATTAAATTAATGGGCAAATTTAGGCGCATAGGCGTTAAGTCGTTGATAGGAGTTTTACACAGCAAGAATTTGTACAGCTTTAGAATGTTGGAAATAAATTTCTATAATGTAAAGAAAAAATATTTATTTATCGATTTTTTACGTAATTCTGAGCATGCATTTTTATACCATACACAACTATGTTGTCAGGGTATTACAGCTTTGTGCAGCTGAGTCGATCCAGACATATGTGTCCGTCCGTCCGTCCGTCTGTCCATTATATTTTGTAAACACGATACAGGCCACACTTATGGACCAATCTTCACGAAATTTTGCATGTAGGATGGGTTCGGCGTATAGATTTAACCCTGAAGGATATAGACCCGAAAAGTTGTTGGTATATCCAAGGGCAGTGGTTGTCCTTTAAATTGATACCAATTATATGGTCGTATGTACTCAGATGCGGGAGTTACACTTCAATATTTACAGGTGATTATGTATTCAGATATTATTTAGTAACCCTTTACCACACTAGTGGGCGGAAATATAGCCCTGATCGCTTTGAAATGTTCCATGAAGTTCCAGTCATGGTCAAGGATAATGCCTATAATTTTCGGTGACGATCAGATAACTATATTGTGATGGAGTAGACCGAAAACTAAATTTTTTGTGTTTTTTCGAGTCGATCTGTAGGCTCCAATGGGGGAGGGAATCTGGGCAAGCAATTATAAGGGCTGTACTGAACATTGTCGGCCTCTAGTTGGTCCAGATGGTTCAAATATCGCAAGTTATTGCCCAAGCTCAAAATATAGATCCACAGAAAGTTAGCTTTTCGTGGAAGTTGTGTAGGGTATCATACGGTCGGCCCCGTCCGACTATACTGCTCCGCTCACTGGTTTATAGAAATATTTTTTACGGGCTCGATTGTGTTTGAATAATATTTATATAATTTTATTCAAGCATTTATAAGATTATTTTTCTAAACGTATTTTTAAACGAATATTTTTTCTCCCATACTTTTTCCCCTTATCATATTTTTGCTTCCTAAGTAATTATCTCAATAATTAGTTGACCACTGACACTCGAGGCCTCCCCCTCTTCCTCAGCATTATAAATTCCACCAAGAACCCAACACATAACTTCCGAATTTACAAACTGAAAAAAAAACACTTGTTGTCTGTCAACAAAAACAGGAAACAATAATAACAACAAGTGGAAGTGACGGACGAAGTGCGATGATGATCCCTAAAGTGGAAGTAGAGACATGCGCGTGAATAACACGCTTTAGCGCTGACACTAACAAACAAGGCAATTAGGCAGACAGGCAGAACAATGCACACATTCTTCCGTCCCTTCTTACTTCCTTCCTTCCGTAACGGAAGGTAGGAAGTCGTGAGTTAATGCAAATAATATTCCAAGCATGACAATTGGGCATGCCAAACACTCGCCTCAGCAAATTAGGGGTTGCTGACGATTGGCTCCCTAAAAAGGAACTGGAAAACAACGGACGGTAGCACGAGAAAAGAAAAATAACTCTTGAAATATGCGTTATCCTTAAAGACCTTGCTTGAGATAAATATTTACTCCTTAAGAGTGTCAAGGTTTGGAAAACAAATCCAATTGTTTATTGGAAAATTTAGAATATCTCGAATTTCTCACGTTTCAATTCTGTTGCTTTGCGGCATTACAAAGTTGTAACTGATGTCGATCATTTCATCCCTTAGGATTATATTGTGATTATTAACAAATAACTTCCTTTTTGTAGGGTAACCAATGTCATTGTCTTCTTGGTGCAATTTTTCTTTCCATTTATTTTGGTGTCCGATTCGATTTTTATTTCCAAAATTTCCCATTGTTTTCAACTTCCTTGGGAAAATTTTGAAAACAATGACATGCATTTTCTTGCTCGAAATTGCATTGTTTTCAACACGTTTTTTCGTTTTTCTGAAACATAAATATTATGTTTTTGGGAAGGAAATCAATACGAAATTTTCAATAGGAATTCGAATCGAAAATCAATTGTAATGGTTCGATCGATCTCTTTGTACTTTGGTAGTAACTATTCTTTTTTTTAACTAACTGTTCAGAGCACGGCTAGGGCATATCAAAGAGGAAAATTCTAAAATTTGTTGTACGTGACAAGACTGCCTATTTTGGGGTTATTGGTAAAAATCTCGAAAACAAAACGTGTCTGAAATAATTAAACAAAATTTCTTTTTGGGAAATTTTTTTTCAATATTCTAAAGTTGTAAAATTTATTTTTGTTGTATAAAACTTATCTTAACGACTTAACGCCTATGCGCCTAAAATACCCAATAATTTAATTGCTGTTTTGAGTAATAATACAAAGTTTTTGGAATTCATTGGAAAAACATACAAGTGCTGGATATTTTTTTAATCGAAAATAATTATTTATTTATTTTTGTCTTTAATTGAAACCCCCAAGTTCTTTTCAACCAAAAGACTTAAGAATCAAACCCGAATGTCGGTGCCTTTTTGTCTTCCTCTGATGAATCGGGTTTGTTTCTTAAGTCTTTTGATTGAGATTAACTTTGGGTTCAATTAAAATGTTTCCCATAGAAAAGAGCCAGAAGAGTTGTATTTTTAAACCCTCGTAGACTTTTGGG